>NC_058080.1:467426759-467726759 GCF_014858855.1 Bufo gargarizans
AGTATAACTACGCCACAAGTGACCCTATTTTAGAACGAAGACACCCCAAGGTATTCCGTGAGGGGCACGGCGAGTTCCTAGAATTTTTTATTTTTTGTCGCAAGTTAGTGGAATATGAGACTTTGTAAGAAAAAAATATAAAAATCATCATTTTCCGCTAACTTGTGACAAAAAATAAAAAGTTCTATGAACTTACTATGCCCATCAGCGAATACCTTAGGGTGTCTACTTTCCGAAATGGGGTCATTTGTGGGGGTTTTCTACTGTTTGGGCATTGTAGAACCTCAGGAAACATGACAGGTGCTCAGAAAGTCAGAGCTGCTTCAAAAAGCGAAAATTCACATTTTTGTACCATAGTTTGTAAACGCTATAACTTTTACCCAAACCATTTTTTTTTTTTTTTTGCCCAAACATTTTTTTTTATCAAAGACATGTAGAACAATAAATTTAGTGAAAAATTTATATATGGATGTCGTTTTTTTTGCAAAATTTTACAGCTGAAAGTGAAAAATGTCATTTTTTTGACAAAAAAAAAAAAAAAAAAAAAAAAAAAATCGGTAAATTTCGATTAATAACAAAAAAAGTAAAAATGTCAGCAGCAATGAAATACCACCAAATGAAAGCTCTATTAGTGAGAAGAAAATTAGGTAAAATTCATTTGGGTGGTAAGTTGCATGACCGAGCAATAAATGGTGAAAGTAGTGTAGTGCAGAAGTGTAAAAAGTGGCCTGGTCATGAAGGGGGTTTTAGCTAGCGGGGTTAAAGTGGTTAAGGACCAGTTCAGGTCTGAAGTAGCTTTGTGAGGCTTACATAATAGAAACCACCCAAACTTGACCTTATTTTAGAAACTACACCCCTCAAGGTATTCAAAACTGATTTTACAAATGTTGTTAACTCTTTAGGTGTTCCACAAGAATTAATGGAAAATGGAGATGACATTTCAGAATTTCACTTTTTTGGCAGATTTTCCATTTTAATATTTTTTTTCCGCTAACAAAGCAAGGGTTAACAGCCAAACAAACCTCAATATTTATTGCCCTTATAAACTGCTGTATGTTCCACAAGAATTAATGGAAAATGGAGATGAAATTTCCGAATTTCACTTTTTTGGCAAATTTTCCATTTTAATCAATTTTTCCTGTAACAAAGCAAGCCAAACAAAACTTAACATTTATTGCCCTGATTCTGTAGTTTACAGAAACACCCCATATGTGGTCATAAACTGTTGTACGGGCACACGGCAGGGCGCAGAAGGAAAGAAGCGCCATGTGGTTTTTGGAAGGCAGATTTTTGACTCCATGATGCACCCCTATAGTATAGCATTAAGACGGCGCAGACAGGCATCTCCCTCAGTCATGCGCCGCCTGCCGCAGCTCCCTCCTCATGCGCCGCCTGCCCCAGCTCCCTCTGTCATGCGCCGCCTGCCTGTTCATTCATAAAGTGAGATAAGCAGGCAGGCGGCGCATGAGGAGGGAGCTGGGGCAGGCGGCGCATGACAGAGGGAGCTGGGGCAGGCGGCGCATGAGGAGGGAGCTGCGGCAGGCAGCGCATGACCGAGAGAGATGCCGGTCTGTGCCGTCTTAATGCTATACTTACGGTACTACAGTAAGTACCGTACAGAGCATATACAATTAGATATAGATCAGATTGAATGTATTTAACAGTTGCGGGGCCTGGTGTATTAGAGTACAGTTACTGCACTGGGCTCCGCCATGAGTGTCTCCGCCTCCTCCCTCCACACTGATGCATCTGATGGGGGATCTGTAGATGACACTTATGAGGATCTGTGGATGACATAAGTGTCATCCACAGAGCCCCATAAGTGTCATCCACAGATCCCCCATCAGTGTAATGCACAGATCCCCTCTCAGTGTCAGTCACAGATCCCCCCTCAGTGTCAGTCACAGATCCCCCTCAGTGTCATTCACAGATCCCCCCTCAGTGTCATTCACAGATCCCCCCTCAGTGTCATTCACAGATCCCCCCTCAGTGTCATTCACAGATCCCCCCTCAGTGTCATTCACAGATCCCCCCTCAGTGTCATTCACAGATCCCCCCTCAGTGTCATTCACAGATCCCCCCTCAGTGTCATTCACAGATCCCCCCTCAGTGTCATTCACAGATCCCCCCTCAGTGTCATTCACAGATCCCCCCTCAGTGTCATTCACAGATCCCCCCTCAGTGTCATTCACAGATCCCCCCTCAGTGTCATTCACAGATCCCCCCTCAGTGTCATTCACAGATCCCCCCTCAGTGTCATTCACAGATCCCCCCTCAGTGTCATTCACAGATCCCCCCTCAGTGTCATTCACAGATCCCCCCTCAGTGTCATTCACAGATCCCCCCTCAGTGTCATTCACAGATCCCCCCTCAGTGTCATTCACAGATCCCCCCTCAGTGTCATTCACAGATCCCCCCTCAGTGTCATTCACAGATCCCCCCTCAGTGTCATCCACAGATCCCCCAAAACAGTGCGTCATCCACAGATCCCCAAAACAGTGCGTCATCCACAGATCCCCCAAAACAGTGCGTCATCCACAGATCCCCCAAAACAGTGCGTCATCCACAGATCCCCATAACAGTGCGTCATCCACAGATTCCCCAAAACAGTGCGTCATCCACAGATCCCCCAAAACAGTGCGTCCTCCACAGATCCCCCAAAACAGTGCGTCCTCCACAGATCCCCATAACAGTGCGTCCTCCACAGATCCCCATAACAGTGCGTCCTCCACAGATCCCCATAACAGTGCGTCCTCCACAGATCCCCATAACAGTGCGTCCTCCACAGATCCCCATAACAGTGCGTCATCCACAGACCACCATTAGTTCAAAACCTACCAAAAGCACACCTTTTGGTTCAAAATATTTTTTTCTTATTTTCCTCCTCAAAAACCTAGGTGCGTCTTATCATCAGGTACGTCTTATAAAGCGAAAAATACGGTATATATTCAAGATATGCCGCCATATAATAGTATTTTACGTCTATGCCTGGAGGAATAAAATGTAAAAAAAAAAAATTATATATATATATATATATATATATATATATATATATATATATATATGTGTGTTTTCCATGTGACTTTTTACGCTATATATTTGCACAATCAACTTACTGTATACCAATTTTCTGGCTGTAATTTATATTACGCACATTGATCAGGGACACCAGAGTGGCGTACCAGAGGAATCAGGCTAAGACCAAGTTCACACTTCAGTTATTTGGTCAGTAATTTCCATCAGTTATTGTGACAAAAAAAACTGTAGTCAAGCCTACTCAGAGATAAGGTATAATGGATAGATTTGTACCTGTTCTATATTTTTGACTGGTTTTGTCTTCCAATAACTGATGGAAAACACTGACCTTACTGAAGTATGAACCTAAGGCTACATGCACACAACCGTGCCGTTTTTTGCTGTCCCATTGTAGACATTCCTATTCTTGTCTGCAAAACGGCCAAGAATAGGACATGGTATATATTTTTAGCGGGGCCATGGAACAGTGCAACGGATGTGGACAGCACACGGAGTTGTGTCCGCATCTTTTGCGGCCCCATTAAAGTCAAAGGGTCCGCACCCAAGCCGCAAAAACTGTGGCTTAGATGCGGACCCGAAAAACGGTCATGTGCATGAGGCCTAACTCGTAGTCAGGAACAGGCCGATGTCCTAATGGCAAGGTAAAGCAGACTAGCAGAACCTTGCAGGTCCTGTGTTGATTAGCCATAGATTGAGAGAGATGAGCTGCTGCTAGTTAGTCAGCAGCTGGACAGCAACCTAGAAAGCAAAGAGATAAAGTGCTGAACCTGAGGTGAGATACACTGAACTAAGCTCCTGTTGACACACACCAGACAGACAGACACATAGCGAGTGGAGCAGCAGACACAGGCTTCTAGCATAACACTGTCCGTGCCATATGTTTCCTTCAGTACTGGAAGTCCATAGAAGACAGCGGTGGACACAAAGAGCTGGAACTGAGCATCAAGGAGAAGGTAAATATGTCCTGCTGAGGGAGGGTGGTTTCAAATATTGATATGACTGGACAATCCCTTTAAATTTATGGTACAACCACATGTTCAGGTTTCCCAAAGCTGTTTTGGAAGCCAAAATCAGAGGTTAATAAAAAAAAAAAAAGAATTACCATCTATCTACTTTTTATGATCCACTCCTGATTTTGGCTTCCAAATGTTTTAATCGGTATGGTTCTGTGGAACAGTTACGATTGGATTTTCCAATCTAAACATTTGTGGCATAATGCTAGGATATGCCACGAATGTCAAATAGGTGCTGTTCCCACCTCTGGGATCTGCTCCTACCTCCAAGGGTCCTGTGAAGTGAAGGAGAGCAGCTGTGCATGCACAGCTGCCTCCATTCACTGCTATGGGAGTTCCATAAATAGAAGAGTGCAGGCTTGGCTATTTCTGGCAGTTGCATTGCGTTGAATGGAGTGATTGCTTGGTATGCTCTCCATTCACTGCTATGAGGTTCCTGAAAATAGCCGAGCACGCAAGCTCTGCTATTTTTGGATGTCAAATACCAATGAATGGACTGTACACAGTGTAGGTGTGGTGTGCTCTTCTTCACTTCAGAGGCCCCCTTTTTGAGATAGGTGCTCGTCCCAACTATGGGAACCCCTTCTACCTGACATGGGAACACTCATTTAGCGGAACTGTTATAGTTAGTTTGACACGACTGATACACCAATGTTAAAACTGACGAATTTTGGATGTAGGATTGCGGGGTTTGTGTGCCAGGGAAACTTTTAAGTCCAGTCCGGCTTTGCTAATACATGTGAACTGCTAGCTTTCCTCCAAAATGGGAATCTAGGGACTGCTCATTCTCAGGTCTCTATCTATGCCATTTTATTACTCTCTAATTGGCAAGTGTTAATGGTGGGAAAGATACATTAGATATGTAATTATTGTACATGTGTATACAGTGGCCCCCCAAGTTACAATATGAATTGGTTCCAGGACAACCATTGTATGTTGAAACCATTTTAACTTCAGTAATCGGTTCCAAAGCCCCAAAATGTCATCCAAGATAAGAGAAAATGAAGATTTAAGAAAAATAAGCAGATAACTAAGACAGATAAGACATGTCCTCACATATAACATCCAGGACTAGCTGCTTACTAGCAACTAATACAGTTATTTTGCAGAGAAGTGGCCTTGATTGGTAGGATCTGAGTCTGAGACATTGTATGTTCAGTCTAGTTTCAACTTACGATGGGTCAGAAAAGACCATTGTATGTTGAAAATATTATATACTGAGGCCAATGTATCTTGAGGGATCACTGTAATGTTATGCAGATATACCCATTCCCTAACCCCCAAAAATTAAAGAGCAAAATAAATATGTGCACATTTTGTGCAAGTATATTTTTATGCTTCTTTCTGTTCACTTTCTCAGCTTTTTGGTTAGCATAATTGAATCACTAGCAGAGTGCCTGCATGTTAGACTAAGGTGGTAAAGGCAGTGGTTTCTTGTGGTCATAGTAGTGTTGGTTGAAGTAGCGCTTTGTCAAGTTTACATCTAGCAGATGTAGCTAAAACTTATCATATTTACATTATAATTAAACATACCCTTCCCATATTGGCACTGGGTAACCTATATGCCCCCTCCAAAAAGAGATTTGCAGTGTAATAAACCAAGATAATGAGCCACTTATCCAGTCTGTTGATGGAGAAAATCATGGAATCTCAAGTTTTCTACTTTTTGGTTTGCTTGGGTACATGTTGTAGGTGATGCTACTGGTGCTGATTTTAAATAGTTTTAACTCTGACTGAGGGACCAGGATGCCAATGCAGTGCTGAGTGCATAATACACTAGTCTTTTGAGAAATCCTCATTTCCTGACATCCTTGTGGTCACAGAATGCTTCAGAGAGCAGCCTAAAACACTGTTCACAAGGTTACTCCAGTCCCCTGGTTGTCACGGTAGGCAACAGTAAGCCCTGTACTCCTGCCTAGCACTGTTTCTACCTACTCCATCTGCATGACCCCCCTGCATGAGAAAAAAAACAAAACAGATGACTAATGATAAAATGGCACAGCAGACAAAAAACAGAACCAAAAACGTACCATGCCAAGATCAATACCATAAGAATCCAAACCAGAATCAGCAAAGCAAAACAGGGGTAGCCAGTGATAAGTCTCATAAAACATTTGTACACCCCTTAATAAATATAAAATGCCAGGCATAGAGTAAATCATATAAACAATGTGGTCAGTGGCATAGTATCTATGGAGACAGAACATACAACTGCTATGGGTCCTGGAGGAGGATCCCATGCTGGACTCCTTCTTCTGTTCTTGACATGAAAACACAGCCTTTTCATGCAACCGCCACTAAGGGGAGCAAACAGGGCAAAGGAATTTTACAGCTTGCATTGCAATCGATGGTAACTGTATTAATTCTTGGTGGATTCACTCCTTAATGACCACTGATATAGTTTCTATGGCAGTCATTAACGGGGTTTATTCTAGTAGTGATAAGCGGCATAGACAATATTTGTTTTCGCGATATTTTGCGAATTTTTCGCATAATATTCACAATAAATTAGCAAATTCTAGAATTCATGATCTCTAGTCATTATTTTCGTGATTGTGCAAATCGGCACTAATGATGTGCATTTTATTTTTTTGCGCAATACATGGAACTTCACATTTTATCAGTTCTGAGTAGATATTACTGATTGGTGAACTAAGTATTGTTGTGACATCACAGCACTATGTCTGTAGCATGTATGTATGGACAGCAGACAAACAGTAATTCCTATCACACTACCTAACGCCCTGCACTGGAACCTATCAGCTACACTATATCACTATCCAACCTACACTGACTATCCAGATGAAAGCACAGAGCACAGCAATGTCACTGCTGGGGAGGTTCTTATATAGTAAGGGGTAGGCAACTTTCCTAGTGGTTGCTAGGGATGTTGCTAAGCTAAGACAAAGACATTGCAGCCTTCTCATTGGCCCACAAGCAAGAAGGGAGGTTACTGATGGAAAAAAAAATATCTAGAATGTTCGCGATTACGAATATATAGCACTATATTCTACATCTTCGCGAATTCTCGAAGTGCCGATATTCACTATACAAATTTGCGATTAGAATATTCGTGATCAACACTATTCTACAGCACCCAGTTTCTACAGTGGCCCTTTAGAATAGGATAGCGCTGTATGCAGCACTTACTGTCCTGACCATGGTTATGGTCGTGACTCCTGATCCGCATGCGGTTGCCTGCAGTTTGGTGTTGTTGTCAACCACATGGTGAGGGCTGCTTGACTGTTGCCTTACGTGTGGTTGCCGCTGGCAACATTGTTACATTTGGCAGTATAGCAGCCTGAGCTGTTGCTGGGCAGCTTGCTGCCAGGTGCATGCGGTTGTACCCGGCAACCTGTCTTTATAGGTGTGTCTTTTATCTGTTTGGTGTGCACGGGGTTTATATGTGTGTGTGCACTGTGTTGTTCCTTTCACTTGCGGTTGTCTGCGGCAACGTCGTGTCTGTGTACATGTGGTGGCAGTGTCTCGGCCTTCTGGCTGTTTCCAGGACATGATTGCCACGCATGTCGTTGCCGGCGGTAACAGCTGCAGTGTAATACTTGTGTGTGTATTCCCCTTTAAGTGGTTTCACTCCCCTGGTTTGTGTTGGAAGGGTTACCTCCCTTTCCTGTGTGTTTCTGTCTGGGTGTGGCCACTTTGGGCTATAAAGCCTCTGTGGAGATCAGAAGTCTGAGGGGTACTCCAGTTATGTTTCTGGAGTCATCCTCCTGGTATCCTATTCTATCTGCCAGTGAGGGCCACCCTTGTGGTCATAAAACCCATGTATGATGTCTAGTTGATGTGTTCCTTTCTATGTTTATTACAGCTATAGATGTCCTGGTTTCCTGTGTGTTTTGTGTGTGCTGTCTCCTTAGTGTTTGTGTGGACAGTAATACCTGGTGCATGGGTTCCAGTCAACAAGGCTGTCGCAGGTTAGTCTTGAACTAGTGTTGTTCACCTGCCATATCTATATGTCTGTATATGTCTCCCCTTCCTTGCAGCTTGGCCAGTGAGACTCCCATTCCTCTGTATCCAGAAGAACAGGTCGTCTTACCCTGCTCCTAGTAAGGGCCACCCTGAGGGCTAGTAGGGACTTCAAGGTTCTGAAGTATGAGCCCTCCCACCATCAGGGTCGGCTCATACAGCTAGGAGTCAGGGTCAGAATAGGGACGTTATAGGAGGCGACCTGCTCCCTGATCCTGTGCTCCTGGCCAAGTGGTGACTAACATCTTCTGGCATCGCACGGCTGAGGGTTTTCCCCATGCTCAGCCGTGACACTTACATCTCCAAGCCTCAGCTGTCAGCTCACAGATAAGGGCTTGGAGGTTAACTTGGTGACCAATTTGATTTGTCCCCATAGCTGTGACCGGTTTTTCACAGCGATCACAGCACCGCTTTAAGATAAACAGCCAGCTCTGCAATCCTCTGGTCCCCGCCTCTCCTTTCACTCTCCTTTTGGGACAGGAGAGATGCAAATCTGCAGGGAATGCTATAACAATGGTTACAGACACTAACAATTACTAAAGTGTAAAAAAGAGAATTATATAACTTTTATTATCCTTTATTAGACTTGTATTAGGGTTAGGGTAAGGGCTAGAGTTAAGGCTAGGCCTGGGGTTAAGGCTGTTACTTAGAGGGGTTGTCTGCTTTTTTTCTATTGATGACCTACCTTCAGGACAGATAATTAACAGTAGATCGACAGGGAGCTGACTCCTGGCAGCCCCGCCGATCAGCTATTTGAAGAGACCGCAGAGCTAGTGCAAGCACTGCCTTCTCTTCACTGTTTACCGTCTCGCCGTCACAACTTTAGCAGCAAGCAGTGTAATTACATCTCAGCTGTCCCATTCACTTCAATGCAACAGCTACTTCCTATTCACTTGAACAGGAAGGAGCCGTCCCATTGAAATGAATGGGGACAGCGTAGTTGTAATTGCACCTGCTCGCCGCTCCAGTTGCGATGGCAAGCAGGTAAACAATGAAAAGAAGGCAGCGCTCATCTGACTGATGATCAGCGGGGAAGCCGGGAGTCAGACCCCTGCTGATCTGATATTAATGCCCTATCCAGAGGGTAGGTCATCAATAGGGCATCAATTAGAAAACAAAAAAAGCTAAAAAAAATGTATTGTTTTTCTTACACATTAAAAAATGGAAAACAAAAATAGAAAAAATGTATTTAATGTTTTTCTTTTGCTCCTACATACAAAAAATAAAAAAATATGGTTTTACATTTAAAGCATTATTTTTGCTGTCATAAAATATTACAATGGCGCTTAGAACTTACAGCGCAGAACAAGCCTACGCTATGCTGTGCTCTGATTTGGGTAGCAGCACAGAGACCACTTCAGAAGTGAAATATGTAGTGACAAAAAGTACTTTGTCTGAATCTACCCCATGGTCCAGTGGAGGAGGCCACTGTGGAAAGTAGTGGTCATGTACTACCGCCAAATATTTTTGGGGATCCTTCAGCAAATTTTGCACAAAAACTGACGTTAAGAATTTTGCCTCATTCAATTACTTTCAAACATTTATTACCAACGAGCTTTTACAAAACTTCCATGCATAGCAATTTTTTTTTTTGCAGTAACCTGCATCCTGTTATGCAAAGTTCTGGGCTTCATGAATGAAATATCCAGGATTTTAAAATGTTTTTAGGGGTCATTTTGAACATGGGCCATTTAAAAAAAGCTGCCCATCTGTGCTTACTGGGCAGCAAGATCTAGCAATGCAACCGCAGTTTATGATTCGGTAATGTGAAGGGGTCGATTCCAGGCATTTAGGCGGTTCATGGAATTTCAAAAACAATTTAGAAAGTTGAGGGCTATTGCCTTCACTAACTGAGGCCACTTATCACTGTACTAAAAGAGACATTTCTAAAATCCGGCACTCCTGAAGTGAACTTGACTGTGGACAAATCACATGTAATTTTTAAGGGGCAACTGTTATTAAGGCAGTATATTTCATCAAAGAGAGCCAAGCATGGCGTAAGATTATACAAAGTTTGTGGGAGTAACACAGGCTATATGTGCAGTTTCAGCGTTTATGAGGGCAGGGATGTTTTCCATGCACAGCACACATACCCATTGATAATTTCATGTGTTTGTTCACACATAAGTCATTTTTTGCTGATTGGGTATGGACCCATGATGGCATCTGTATTCGGTTCATGTTTGCTCCTTTTTTCACTGACCACTGATAGGAGATGCTCTGGAAATTAATTTAGCTGAGCTGCGTCTGTGGTATATGGATGACACAGCAAGGACAGAAAACGGACACACGGACCAAAACTGCATCCTGCACAAACATGCTCACGGACGTCAAATGGACACGGAAACGAGGCTTTATGCTAGTAAAACAGGGCCTGTGGGAAAGTCCGCAGAAACTGAAAAGGACTGCCACAACAACTTCTCTCAATGCCTAGCAAAGGGGAAATCATTTGCTTTAGCATAAAATCGTTGCACTCCCCGCAAATACCCGCAAAAAGGTGTTAATGCTAAGCACTATTTTTGCTAATACCATGGTCACCGTAAGAGAGAAAAGCACTACTAGGGACAGACAGAAGCTAATCTGTATCACACAGTACAACATGAGGGGGTTTGTCGTCCTCTCTGATCAGGCTCTCTAACCTTATTTGATAAAAAGGAAAACTAGAGCCTGGTACAAGAAGGTGCCATAAAACCTGATACAGGTTGCTACTTTTAGTTATTTATAATTTACAAGAAAACCCAGGGATAAATTACATTTTTTGAATTCTTTGAAAAACTATTGAACACATTTTATTTGAAGGAGGGAAAGGGGAATCAGAACACATCAAGAGAATCAGAGTATCACTTTTTGCATCATGTCTCTGCTACTGAAACAAAGTAATCATAATTTTTATTTTATTTATTTATTTTATGCACTTATATAGCGCTACTATATTCCGCAGCGCTTTACAGACATTATCATCCAACTGTCCCCAATGGGGCTCACAATCTAAGTTCCCTATCAGTATGTCTTTGGATTGTGGGAGGAAACCGGAGAACCCGGAGGAAACCCACACAAACACGGGGAGAACATACAAACTCCATGCAGATGTTGCCCTTGGTCGGATTTGAACCTAGGACCCCAGCGCTGCAAGGCAACAGTGCTAACCACTGAGCCACTGTGCTGCAAAAAAATGCCAGGTTTGCATGACCAAAGAAAGAACACAGATTTTTATTTTGCTCATTTTGCCCTTCAAACCAGGCCTGTGCTTGGAAACCTGTCATACAGTAGTAAACTAACGAAGTAATAGCCATATTTAGGAAGAACCAAATAAGCGAGCTATAAGAGAATAAATGATAACGTTTCATACTTTACACACTTTCTAATTTATGGGGGATGGGTTGTCTCTTATTATTGTAAGATGATTCATACTGCCCTAATCACGAGCAGCAAGAAACAGTTACAGGATCCTTCATTACATGAGGTTTTACTAGTTTTTACTCTTGAACTCTGCCAGGCAAACAACCAGGCATTTGAAATAATTGTCCACCGGGTGGCTTTTCTCTAGCTTCTTTACACCTGAGGCAGCTTGACTCACAGCTCTGTATCCGTTAAATCGGAAGATACCTATAACGCTGAACCAAACAGGGGGAAGCCAGAGGGGAGCAATCTAGTGGACAATTATCTTTTTGCCCGGCAGCTTTTCAGAGTAGGTAATCAGAATGAGGGAGCTTTTCGGTACTTCATGCTGCCCATGGTTAGGGTGGCATGGGTCTAAATTTTTTAATCCTCACTATATCCCTAGATGAATACCTTACACTGTATAATTTTACACAGTATCTCAACAGTAACAGAGTAAGTTTGAAAATAGATGTTCATGAAGTTCAACCTATAATTCTACTGTAAAAGCAATATATGGAAGACTGGGCACACCTCAAGATATTAAGCCATACATTTATTGGTAAGACAGTTCAAAATAATACCTTTAAGGGTAACAATCATAAAACAGTATCTGTAAAATAAATAATAAATTAATATAATGGTGCAATCATTCTAAATACTGTACACTAAAATCACTAGTAATCCGAAATAGCAGTAATAGCATTACGAGTGATTTTAGTGTATTTAGAATGATTGCACCGTTATATTAATTTATTATTTATTTTACAGATACTGTTTTATGATTCTTACCCTTAAAGGTATTATTTTGAACTGTCTTACCAATAAATGTATGGCTTAATATCTTGAGGTGTGCCCAGTCTTCCATATATTGCTTTTACACTTTTTTGAGTAGTGGGGTGATACTACTCGACCGCTGGCACCCCGGTTGGTGGTATCACAAACCTGTGCGTCTGACTACCTTTGATTGAATTATAATTCTACTGTGTTGATCCAGAGGAAAGAAAAAAAATCATAACAAAACTATACCCATAGATAAGTATCTTAGGAGTCATTTTAGGGATAATTTTTATGATTTGACACCACAGAGCCTCAGCAAAGACAATATGAAGCTTGGAAATCAGCTGGGTAAACAAAGTCATCCTTAGGCCAAAATGAGCACCTTCCAATCTAGAATTGGTCTGTTCTGAACATGTGCATGTCTCGGCATCTGTTTCTGCTCAAAAGCCAAAGCACCAAAGCAGAGCTTCTGGCCTTGCTCGGATAATTGCAGGTAAAATCATTATAGTGGTAGGTGGGTGCTTCTTTACTAGTGATGAGCGGCAGGGGTCATATTCGAATTCGCTATATTTTGCGAATATTTTGTAGAATATTCATAGAATATTCGCAAATTTGAATATTCGTTATATTCAACGATTTTTTTTACAAAAAAAAAAATCGGCAAGGTAATGATCTACACGATCTATGCAAATTTCCGTAATGCGAATTTTCGTAATTTTTTTACTTAGACAAAGAATATTATAGCACTATATTAGCTAAATTGCTTTATATTAGTTTTTTTGAATATTCGCTATATTGCTATAACTTTGTTTTTTCGAATATTCGTAATATTCTAAAAGAATATATAGCAATATAGCGAATATTCAAAAAAAACCGAATATAGAGCAATTTAGCTAATATAGTGCTATAATCTTTGTCTAAAAAATGACAACTATAAAAAAAAGATTATAGCACTATATTAGCTAAATTGCTCTATATATTTGTTTTTTCGAATATTCGCTATATTGCTATAACTTCGTTTTTTTTATATTTGTAATATTCTAAAACAAGAATATATAGCAATATAGCGAATATTCGAAAAAAACGAATATAGAGCAATTTAGCTAATATAGTGCTATAATCTTCTTTGTCTAATAGTTGTAAGTTGAAAAATTCGCAAAAAAACATTTGCAATACAAAAATTTGCATTATGAAAATTCGCAAACACTACTCCTAAAGTCAAGTATATTGCAGCCTTCTTATTGGCCCACAAGCTAGAAGCAGGGAGGGATCACGTGTACTGATTTAAAAAAAAATATATATATATATATATATATATATATATATATATATATATATATATATATATATATATAAAATAATTTAATATTCAAAATTGCGAATATATATCACTATATTCGAAATATTCACAAATTTCGAAGTACCTATATTTGCGATAAAAATTTGAAATTCGAATATTCGTGATCAACACTATTCTTTACCTGGCCCCAACAGGTGAATAAGTCCTACAGGTGAGACAAATCAATTTGCTCATCTCTAGTGCATATTAGACATGTCATTTTTTTTTTACTTTTTTCAATTTTTTATTAGATTTGTTCATATAGTAGCTTGTGACGTGACTCTCTGATGAAATAGTATGTCTGCAGAAGAGATTTTTTTTATGTTTTCTGATTTTTTTACATTGATAACCAATCCTCAGGATAGCTTATATACGTGGTTTGGAGACAGCACACCAGAGTCAGCAATTAGCTTTGTATTCAATCTTTATTTTAGCAGTGGTACAATCTCATGACATTTATTGCTTATGGCAACGTTTCGGGCCCAGTTCGGTGCCCTTTGTCTATCACCATGACCAGCCACTCAGCTTGACAAAGGGCACCGAACTGGTCCCGAAACGTTGCCATAAGCAATAAATGTCATGAGATTGTACCACTGGTAAAATAAAGATTGAATACAAAGCTACTTGCTGACTCTGGTGTGCTGTCTCCAAACCACTTATATAAGCAATTGATTTACTCCGCGGGTGGAAGGAGCCTGTCAGGAGACGTGCACCCACAAAAGCCACTTGACAAAACGTGTGCTGAGGTCTCATAACGATCAGAAGATATTCAATCCTCAGGATAGATTATCAATATCAGATTGATCAGACTACAACCAGCTCTACTGATCAGACACTTGAAGAAGCAGCTGCACTCTGCTGAGCGCTGTGTACTTTTCTAAAGGCAAGTGACATAACTTTCTATATTTGCATTGCCTAGCCGCAGATTTGTTAAATGCAAGAGAATCGCCTTGAGCTGCAATAACAAGCAAATCAAGTATACTGTATAATGTACGACACAGCAATGAGCTTGGTGAGCTATGAGGAAGTTGCAGTCCTCAATGGAGCTCTGTTGAGTCTTCAAGTGACTTATTGGCAGGAGTGCCTGGAATCAGATCCCCACCAATCTGATATTGATAATCTGAGGATAGACCATTAATATCCAGAAATCTGTAAAGACACTTTTAACAATATGCAGTAGAAAAAGCATTTCCCCCCCAAAATGTTTAACTACATTTAGTATTTCAGATTTCATCTGCTTTAGCGTCTGGAAAAAGCACACCCGGACTCCAAATTCTAGTACGTTTGCGGTATTTTTTAAAAAATTTTATTTATTGTTTCCAGGTGGCACATATTATCCTTAAATTAAAAAATGTTTAATTTATTTTATTTCTAGGAGGAATCTCAATCCAGTTCCTCTGACGATGAACATGATAAAAAGTTTTCACCTGAGGAGATGGATATGGTTTGTAATTAAAAAAAAAATAGGTAGACTAGTCCATTTCAGATTTGCCTACTCACAAGTAGTATTTTTTTATATTCGATTAACAGGAGAACACTGTGCAGACCAGGACCACAGACATTGCAAAAGAAGACAGTTCAGTCTCCGTTGGAGCTCCAGAGGTGAGTAGATTCTGAACGACAGTACATTATGACATTCAGTTGCTCATAAAGCAAAATTTAATACTAGGTAATTTGTTATAGCACACTTCACAATCAGTTGGGCTACCTCATGGAGGAAGCCGACATGGGCAAGGTGGATGCAGTGGTCATCGTGGTCGGGCAGGGTGCAGCATTATATTATGGCTTTGTTTGGAATTTCAATTCCCATGCCTCATGCAACCGTTTTTATGTCAAAGTGTATTCACTCAAGTACTTTGCCATCAAATCAAATATTACTTTTTTTTTTTGTTCTGAAATCTAATTTTATGAATGTTATTTCCTATATTTAAGGGTTCAAGCTACAAGACTGGTGAAACAGTAGATGAGGAGTACATCCCAAAAATAAATGTGGAACTCCTAATACAAGGGCATTGGGGGAGACAACTTCTATGGTTGCACACAATGAACATAATAAACTGCACTCACCTTTTCTAAGCCTGCCACTGCACCATTCCCAGGAGCTTCTGGGACAAGAATTGGCCTGGTCCCAAGACAAATGCAGTAAATCACAGCCAAAAGCTCTCAAAGTGGTTTGAAAGATACACTATTCACCAAACTTCTGTCCTATCATTCTCCAACCCTCCATATGCACCACCTCTCCTGCATTGGACCATGCTACTCACACACCCCAGCCACCAGCCCCAAGTCCTGGGTATGCCCCAATGGGAAGAGAGGTTTCCACCCTCCATTCCCTGCATGGACCAAACAGAGCAAGAGTGAGAATGTAACGGGGTTCCGAAGGTGCACTCGGTCTCCCATTAGCCGCAGACCTGCTGCTTAGCTTCGGGAGCGAGGATCTGTGCTTGACCTCGTTCCCAGGGCGGCTTTGCTAGCTGGGAGGTTCCCTGCTCCTGTCTGCCTTGAGCGCCGAGCTGATCACTCGGTGCTCGACTGGTTGGTCTGTCGGTCATGTGACGCTGCCTGGTATTGACTCGGTCCGTTCACGTTCTGTTGTTTGTCTGTCTGTCATCCCTGCACTTAGTTCAAGCTAGGGATTGCCGTCCAGTTTTCCCCTGCCATTAGGACTTGCGAGGCAAGTAGGCAGGGCCAGGGGTAAGGGTGGAGCGCAGTGGTCACTTCCCGCCCCCTGTGTGTGTGTGTACGCGACCGTTACAGAGAACCACCATTGCCAGCATTGCTACCCAATAAACTGGTCATCACACACTCTGATCCTCTTCCCAGTTCCCCCTACTGGGCTTGAGTCTTATGTTATAGTGAATGTGAATCTCATATATATATATATATATATATATATATATATATATATATATATATATATATATATATATATATATATATTGTGGTAATGGTAACAGTGCTGGAAGACGTGTATGTCCTACTCAGGTACCTCAGCTGGTGGAGACAGCTAAAATCCAGAGAGTGGCGGTCATCTCAGCAAAGTATAGTTTGCTGAGACAGTTTTCATTTTTAATTCTGGGCTGGATTTTAGTTGGATTGGCAGATAGGACTGGAAATGGGAACTGACAATCCACACCCTTCCAGGACGGGTATTCCCTTCTACCTGAAGTGATCGCAGGTGAGGCCTGCTGTATTCAGGCTGGCATAAAGCACCTCTCAGTATGTCAGTCTGGGGGAGAGAGTGATTTGGAACAGAGTCCTGCAGAGGCTATGAGTGGTCTCAGCCAGGAGGACTGAGGGGCTACGTGAAGCCTGATCCCTTCCCGGTGTGGACTGTGGGTTGGTGAGCAGACCGACTAAGGCTTGGAGCCTGAGACCCTGTGCATAAAGCTGTGATTATAGGTGAGACAGGGAAACCATTATATGTATTAGTTAGAGCCCAGCCGGGCAGGTGTTTATTTTGTATTGTGTATGTTCCTGGTGTCCGTAAAGATATTTGTGATTGTGACCTCCTGAAAGAAGACGACCCCTTAATATATATATATATATATATATAGCAGCACTCTGGCTTCTGGTGAATAGGTGAATACTTTATTACAGCCAACAGCAAGCTTGACAAACGCTCCATTGAGAGAGCTGAAATGCTGCATTGCTGTTGGGTGTAATAAAGTATTCACCTATTCACCACAAGACCGGAGTGCTGCCTTACTTTTTTTGCTCTACATTCATCGTTCTATGTCCTAGAAACAGTTGGGGATTTGCACCTGGCATCAAAGATCAAAGGAGTGCTGCTGTTTATTTTTTCATATATATATATATATATATATATATATATATATATATATATATATATATATATATATATATAAAGCGAAGAAGTAGGACTGCACTCCAAAATGTAGTAAAATAGCAGTGATTTATTCACCCATAATATGGCAAGTCTTGCGACGTTTCGGCTCACAAGAGCCTTCCTTATATATAACAAATGGAAAAATCGGACAGCACTCCAAACGGTTTCTTCGGTAAAGCAAGTAAATTTAATCACCCATGTGGTGGCAGCAAAAAAGCAACGTTTCGGCTCTACATGAGCCTTTCTCAAGCAATGACAAAAAGTGCAGAGCAAACATATATCAGTGGACCAATTAAATCAATTATACAATTGTGTAATCAATACTTGATGAATAACAGTACAAAAAGTTATAAATAGTGTTACAAAATGAACATCATGGCAATCATTATTAAAGTGACAAGTGCTAGCAGTGTATAAAGTGCATGATATAGCTGGCATAATGAACAAATACCTAGAAAAGTGATGTAGCCCACGTATCACTTTTCTAGGTATTTGTTCATTAACACACCCCTGTGCACAATTAATGTTACATGAATAATTATGGATCAATCATGAACAGCTGTCAATACTTATGGTTTTTAGACTGTAACATATGATTGCCAGCTACATCATGCACTTTATACACTGCTAGCACTTGTCACTTTAATAATGATTGCCATGATGTTCATTTTGTAACACTATTTATAACTTTTTGTACTGTTATTCATCAAGTATTGATTACAGAAAGGCTCATGTAGAGTATTGCTTGAGAAAGGCTCATGTAGAGCCGAAACGTTGCTTTTTTGCTGCCACCACATGGGTGATTAAATTTACTTGCTTTACCGAAGAAACCGTTTGGAGTGCTGTCCGATTTTTCCATTTGTTCAGTAGTGGGTAAGCTCCAGTTGCCGTGCTCGGACCTTGCACCCGCTTTTGTTTCAGTTGTGGTGCTGCCGGTTGATTTTTTTCACTATACGTTTTGTGTTACTGGCTTAGCACACCTTACAAATATCCATTGAATTTTTTTACGGTTTCCTTTTGCCATACCAACAATGGCGCATTTTGATGTACATGGTGGCTGCGTCTTCACGCAGGAGGATGCTGAGCGCATCATTGGCGGCATAGAGGGAGACTCGGCCTTCCTCACTACTCCATCTCCAAAGGAGCTAAGACGAAAACATGAAAATTTATCCAGGCGAATCCTATCTCTCAAATTGCATATGACTACTCTCGGACATTACTACAAAGAACAAAGGATCCCCAGGGGGATGCGATCCCATCTTCGTCCAAATCTCTTTGCTAACAGCAGTTCGTTTTGCAAACGGTTTGAAGCCTTATCAAACAAATATTCCATGGACTTTATTTTATTAAATATTGAGTTTTTGCAAGATGAAGTTACTACATTGACGGTGGATCTGGCACAGGTTGAACAACAGCTACGTACACTCATTACCGAGGATGAATATGCACAGTATAAAGATACATTACAACCACAGTTACAACAGTTGCAGACTGATCTCGAGGATGGTAAAAGGATCAAATGGGCCCGTGATCTGGAGGATTATAAAAAAGGAGATATATACAATTGGCAACCGAGCAATCTGGGATATAATAATTCAAGAGACTACAAAAAATCAAGAAGAAACGCACAGCCACAGAAAGGAACAGCAGAGCCTTTTTTAGGGCAAAAAACGGACATGGATCTGACAAAAGAAGACGTACTAGGAGAGGCGGTCGCCGATACCGACGTGGTCAAAAAAACCCGCAATGTAAAAACACGGACACAACATTCCAAAGCGAAGAAGTAACCGTTATTAATCTGTCTTCAAAAATTTTAACCCCTGCACAATTAACCGTTCTGTCAAAAGGTCTATCCTTCTGCCCCAACTCACAGGTAAATTGGCTTGACTTGGAGTCTGATTTAAATAATTTTTTTCGTTCTTTGAAACTTAAGGTCTGGTTCCATGGAACTAGTGGGGAGCAGATGAAAAAAGAAAGTGAGTTTTCATGTCATATGTTTAATCTGTATAATCAGAGTTCTTTTACTCCATTACTTAATGAACCTGCTATTGATGCCTATGCCTCGGCTGTCAAATCTGAGATTGAGACGCTGAGGCTGCTCCCGCGATCTGAGAGCTTCAGATTCCCGAATCTTACCACAGCGGAGGCTTACGCATTAACTGAATTAAAAAGGGATAAAGAGCTAACAGTAAAACCCGCTGATAAAGGTGGCGCGGTCGTAGTAATGGATACGGCGAAATATATCCAAGAGATTTTAAGGCAATTAGGTGACACTAAGGTATACAGTGTGGTATCCCATGATCCTAAATTTCAGATTGTACGACTAATTGAACAATGTGTCTCTGATGCCTTGATTGCAGGTATTATAGATCAGAAACTGTCTGAATATTTGATTGTTCCTCACCCTATTACTCCGGTAATATATGTTTTGCCCAAGGTCCACAAAACAATGGTGGACCCACCCGGGCGCCCCATTGTTTCGGGGACCGATTCGGTATTTGGCCACGTCGCAATTTTTTTAGACAAGGTTCTACGTGACTTCTCTACTGGAGGACAATCATATATCAGGGACACATCCGATTTTCTGACAAAGCTAAAGGAGACCAATTTGGCTGATATTGAGTCTATTACTTTAGTGTCCTTTGACGTGGTATCTCTTTATACTTCGATTGAGCATCATAAGGGCATCGGTGCAGTTCGGGGCATGCTTGAGATGTCTTCTTTGACGCCTGAAGCCTGCTCCTTCATTATTGATCTCCTTACTATTGTCCTTGAATTTAATTACTTTCTTTTCCAGGACACTTACTATGTCCAAAAACGAGGCGTGGCAATGGGGTCCAACGTGGCCCCCACATATGCCAACATCTATATGCGCCGATTTGAGGAAGATGTCGTCTATGGCTCCCACTACGCCCAATATATCAAGGGGTGGTGGAGATACATAGACGACATCTTCCTCATTTGGACTGGAACCATACAACAGTTACATGACTTCCATCGTCACCTTAACAGTGTAGATGACGAATTGCAATTTACCGTTACCTACTCGGATGTTTCTGTCCAATTCTTGGACACTAATGTTTTTGTGTCCAATGGCTCATTAAGCACACAACTGTATATAAAACCTACGGACAGAAACATGATGCTAAGGTACGAAAGTTGCCACCCTCGCAGTATGGTGAAGCACTTGCCATACTCCCAGTTTTTGAGGGCCAAAAGGATAGTCACAGACAGGACCTCCTTAGACAAAACCATCCAAGATATGACTCTAAAATTCAAACAACGGGGGTATCCCAGCAAATTACTTGAGATGCAGAAGGATAGGGTGTCAGCTCTAGATAGAGATTCCCTACTACAGACCAGTGGTAAAAACAAAAAGTCAGATAACAGGGTTACTTTTGTATCCACTTACTCGGAATACAGTAATGATATTAATAAAATTTTGAAACGACATTGGTCGGTGTTAAGTGGATGCAAAAAATATGTACCTGAATTTAAGTCACTACCGTTATGTGCGTACCGGAGATGTAAAAACATCAGAGACCAACTAGTGAGGGCAGATGTTGGACCCAAGAAGGTTACCAGACAAACTACATTGACACCATCAGGCACTGGGTGTTTCCCGTGCCTGCATTGTGTCAATTGTCGCTTCATTTGCAGATCCAGGGTCTTCACACATCCTACTACAGGTATTACGTATCCTATTAAATCTCATCTATCTTGCGACTCATCTTTTGTGGTATATGTGCTCTCTTGCCCCTGCCAGACATTGTATGTAGGTGAAACCTCCACAGATTTAAAAACCAGACTCAACAATCATAGGTTTACCATCAGGAAGGGTCGTACTGATCTTCCGGTGCCTAGGCATTTTTCACTTAAAAAACACAATGAAAAGGACTTAAGATGCTGGATCATTGACCAAGTACCAATGCCTCGCAGGGGCGGTGACCGTATTTCGTTACTTAAGAAGAGAGAATTGTTTTGGATTCGAACGTTAAATAGTTTACAACCTAATGGCCTGAATATCGATTACAGGTATGGAGGGGGAGTTTGAGGTGGGAAGGGTGCCCTCTTATGTGCTGCCAGAGATGTACACAAATATTTCCTCCTGCTGAGGACATGTTCATTGACAAAAATATTCTATTAAAAATGTAAATTTCATAAAAACCAATAATAAAAATATAATAGAAATGTGTAAAACAAGGTTATTAAAACATTTTGGGAGTCACTTGTATCACTAATACTGTATATCATTTCAGATGCACTGGAATTTTGGAAGACACGAAGGAACAATGATCAACCTAGAAGGTGGATGAAGAGCCCACTAAGTATCTGTTTGTCTGTACAAGCTTATAATTTTGTCCCTGTGGAATGGTGCGGTTGTCCCGATTGCATATTAAAAGGAATAAGTTGTAATGCGCAAATAGAGTGCTGATTGTCCTAATGTCTATTTTTTCTGGCCTGGGTTACCATTAGAGGAGAACCCTCTAGGTCACGCGATGCAGCAAGTTTGTGACCGATGGTGCTGATCGCATTAACGTGCTGTCAGCATCGCGGTCATACATAGAGGTTGGTTCCGGATCTTGGAAAAGTGGGGACCCTCCCCTTGGCTGCTTATAGGTGGTAATTATCCACTGTGACCAACTATGTAACTCTACGTATGGCCAGCATTAAATATAGTAATCAAGAGAGATACTGGCCACATTCCCTGAAGTAACATGGTGGCTTGAGACAACATGATGGCACTGCGCATGCGCTCCCTTACCCTAGTGGCGGAACACATGACGCGATGTAAATTACTGCCAAGCGCTTGTGACGCCACTCCAGAGCGACATCTTCAGCTGATATGGTGCCGCTCTGACGCAACATATGCGACCGGGTCATGCGCACTGACACAGAGGAGACGCGCTGAACGGCGCGATAGTATACGTGGGCTACATCACTTTTCTAGGTATTTGTTCATTAACACACCCCTGTGCACAATTAATGTTACATGAATAATTATGGATCAATCATGAACAGCTGTCAATACTTATGGTTTTTAGACTAACATATGATTGCCAGCTATATCATGCACTTTATACACTGCTAGCACTTGTCACTTTAATAATGATTGCCATGATGTTCATTTTGTAACACTATTTATAACTTTTTGTACTGTTATTCATCAAGTATTGATTACACAATTGTATAATTGATTTAATTGGTCCACTGATATATGTTTGCTCTGCACTTTTTGTCATTGCTTGAGAAAGGCTCATGTAGAGCCGAAACGTTGCTTTTTTGCTGCCACCACATGGGTGATTAAATTTACTTGCTTTACCGAAGAAACCGTTTGGAGTGCTGTCCGATTTTTCCATTTGTTCAGTAGTGGGTAAGCTCCAGTTGCCGTGCTCGGACCTTGCACCCGCTTTTGTTTCAGTTGTGGTGCTGCCGGTTGATTTTTTTCAATATATATATATATATATATATATATATATATATATATACACATACATATATACACATACAGTGGATATAAAAAGTTTACACACCCCTGTTAAAATGTCAGGTTTCTGTGATGAGACAACGATTAATCATTAATAGGGATGAGCGAACTGTATATACATTTTGAGCGATGAGCGAACCCGAACTGTATATACATTTTTGTAAAAGTCCGGGTTCGGGTTCGGTGTTCGTCGCTTTCTTGGCGCTTTTTGAAAGGCTGCAAAGCAGCCAATCAACAAGCGTCATGCTACTTGCCCCAAGAGGCCATCACAGCCATGCCTACTAGTGATTGGCCAGTGCAGCATGTGACCCAGCCTCTATTTAAGCTGGAGTCATGTAGCACCGCACGTCACTCTGCTATGATCAGTGTAGGGAGAGGTTGCAGCTGCTGTTAGGGCGAGATTAGACAGTGATTAACTCTGCAAAAACACTTAATTCAGTGATCGATCTACAGCTGTGGATCATTGAACTGCTGCTTTTTAATTGCTCACTGTTTTTAGGCTGCCCACACAAGCTGCCACCAAGTCCATTTAACCATCAATAGTGTGGTTATTTTTTTGCTATATCCTACATCAGGGGCTTGGCTGTGCTTGCTATTTTATTGAGGGGTAAAATACAATTGGCCAAAATAGCAGTACCCTAAATCTGGTGTTTCAGCTGTGGCTAGCCAATTGTAATACTGCCTGCCGTCTGCCGAAGCACAGTTTTTGTTCTGGGTTGAATACAATTCCCAACTTAGCAATCCCCTAAATATTCTTTTTCTGCTGTATCAGGCCAAGTTTAAATTGATCCATAAAAGGGTATATTAGATTGAAGGTGCAGATAGTGTCATCCTCAATGACTTCACACGCTACCGTGCATTTCCAAGTTTAAATAATTCTGTCTGTAAACGTATACCTGTCACCCAGCGGCTAAATAATAGGCCTCAAATTTATATTCAGCTAAATCTGTGTTTATTGCTGAGGCTGGTCAATTCATTCAGTGTCCGCCAAAGCGCAGTGTTTGTTCTGGGTTGAAATACAATTCCCAACTTTGCAATTCCCTAAATCAGTGGTTTCTGCTGTATCAGGCCTACTTTAAATCTATCCATAAAAGGGTATATTAGATTGAAGGTGCAGATAGTGTCATCCTCAATAACTTCACACGCTACCGTGCATTTCCAAGTTTAAATAATTCTGTCCGTAAACGTATACCTGTCATCCAGGGCCTAAATACTAGGCCTACAATTTATATTCAGCTAAATCTGTTGTTACTGCTGTGCCTGTATTAGTGTAATACGGTACCTAAATAGATAGCCAGATAGTGTTAGGTGTCTGTAAAAAAAGGCCTGATATTGAATTCAATACATTGGGCCAAATAATTTTTTTCTTATTGTGGTGAACAGTAACAATGAGGAAAACATCTAGTAAGGCACGCGGACACAGACATGGTCGTGGTGGTGTTAGTGGACCCTCTGGTGCTGCGAAAGGACGTGGCCGTTCTGCCACAGCCACATGTTGTAGTGAACCAACTACCTCAGGTCCCAGTAGCCGCCAGAATTTACAGCAATCTTTGGTGGGGCCCAATGCCGTTCTAAGGATGGTAAGGCCTGAGCAGGTACAGGCATTAGTCAATTGGGTGGCCAACAGTGGATCCAGCACGTTCACATTATCTCCCACCCAGTCTTCTGCAGAAAGCGCACAGATGGCGCCTGAAAACCAAGTCCATCAGTCTGTCACATCACCCCCATGCATATCAGGAAAACTGTCTGAGCCTCAAGTTATGCAGCAGTCTCTTATGCTGTTTGAAGACTCTGCTGGTTTCCCAAGGGCATCCACCTAGCCCTTCCCCAGTGGTGGAAGACATAGAATGCACTGACGCACAACCACTTATGTTTCCTGATGATGAGGACATGGGAATACCACTTCAGCACGTCTCTGATGATGACGAAACACAGGTGCCAACTGCTGCGTCTTTCTGCAGTGTGCAGACTGAACAGGAGGTCAGGGAGGAAGACTGGGTGGAAGACGATGCAGGGGACGATGAGGTCCTAGACCCCACATGGAATGAAGGTCGTGCCACTGACTTCACAGTTCGGAGGAACAGGCAGTGGTGAGACCGAGCAAACAGTGTAGCAAAAGAGGGAGCAGTGGGCAAAAGCAGAACACCTGCCGCCAAGAGACTCCGCCTGCTACTGACCGCCGCCATCTGGGACCGAGCACCCCAAAGGCAGCTTCAAGGAGTTCCCTGGCATGGCACTTCTTCAAGCAATGTGCTGACGACAAGACCCAAGTGGTTTGCACGCTGTGCCATCAGAGCCTGAAGCGAGGCATTAACGTTCTGAACCTTAGCACAACCTGCATGACCAGGCACCTGCATGCAAAGCATGAACTGCAGTGGAGTAAACACCTTAAAAACAAGGAACTCACTCAGGCTCCCCCTGCTACCTCCTCTGCTGCTGCCGCCTCGGCCTCTTCCTCCGCCTCTGGAGGAACGTTGGCACTTGCCACCCAGCAAACAGGGGATGTACCACCAACACCACAACCTCCGTCACCAAGCATCTCAACCATGTCAGACGGCAGCGTTCAGCTCTCCATCTCACAAACATTTGAGAGAAAGCGTAAATTCCCACCTAGCCACCCTCGATCCCTGGCCCTGAATGCCAGCATTTCTAAACTACTGGCCTATGAAATGCTGTCATTCAGGCTGGTGGACACAGACAGCTTCAAACAGCTCATGTCGCTTGCTGTCCCACAGTATGTTGTTCCCAGCCGCCACTACTTCTCCAAGAGAGCCGTTCCTTCCCTGCACAACCAAGTATCCGATAAAATCAAGTGTGCACTGCGCAACGCCATCTGTGGCAAGGTCTACCTAACCACAGATACGTGGACCAGTAAGCACGGCCAGGGACGCTATATCTCCCTAACTGCACACTGGGTAAATGTAGTGGCGGCTGGGCCCCAGGCGGAGAGCTGTTTGGCGCACGCCCTTCTGCCGCCAAGGATCGCAGGGCAACATTCTTTGCCTCCTGTTGCCACCTCCTCCTACTCAGCTTCCTCCTCCTCTTCTTCCACCTGCTCATCCAGTCAGCCACACACCTTCACCACCAACTTCAGCACAGCCCGGGGTAAACGTCAGCAGGCCATTCTGAAACTCATATGTTTGGGGGACAGGTCCCACACCGCACAGGAGTTGTGGCGGGGTATAGAACAACAGACCGATGAGTGGTTGCTGCCGGTGAGCCTAAAGCCCGGCCTGGTGGTGTGCGATAATGGGCAAAATCTCTTTGCAGCTCTGGGACTAGCCGGTTTGACGCACATCCCTTGCCTGGCGCATGTGCTGAATTTGGTGGTGCAGAAGTTCATTCACAACTACCCCGACATGTCAGAGCTGCTGCATAAAGTGCGGGCCGTCTGTTCGCGCTTCCGGCGTTCACATCTTGCGCTGCCCGCCTGTCTGCGCTACAGCGTAACTTCGGCCATCCCACTCACCGCCTCATATGCGACGTACCCACCAGGTGGAACTCCACCTTGCACATGCTGGACAGACTGTGCGAGCAGCAGCAGGCCATAGTGGAGTTTCATCTGCAGCACGCACAGGTCAGTCACACTGCGGAACAGCACCACTTCACCACCAATGACTGGGCCTCCATGCAAGACCTGTGTGCCCTGTTGCGCTGTTTCGAGTACTCCACCAACATGGCCAGTGGCAATGACGCCGTTATCAGCGTTACAATACCACTTCTATGTCTCCTTGAGAAAATACTTAGGGGCGATGATGGAAGAGGAGGTGGCCCAGGAGGAGGAGGAGAAGGAGGAAGAGGGGTCATTTTTAGCACTTTCAGGCCAGTCTCTTAGAAGTGACTCGAGGAGAAGGAGGAAGAGGGGTCATTTTTAGCACTTTCAGGCCAGTCTCTTAGAAGTGACTCGAGGAGAAGGAGGAAGAGGGGTCATTTTTAGCACTTTCAGGCCAGTCTCTTAGAAGTGACTCGAGGAGAAGGAGGAAGAGGGGTCATTTTTAGCACTTTCAGGCCAGTCTCTTAGAAGTGACTCGAGGAGAAGGAGGAAGAGGGGTCATTTTTAGCACTTTCAGGCCAGTCTCTTAGAAGTGACTCGAGGAGGAGGAGGAGGAGGAGGAGGAGGAGAAGGAGAAGGAGAAGGAGAAGGAGAAGGAGGAGGAGAAGGAGAAGGAGAAGGAGAAGGAGAAGGAGAAGGAGAAGGAGAAGGAGAAGGAGAAGGAGAAGGAGAAGGAGAAGGAGAAGGAGAAGGAGAAGGAGAAGGAGAAGGAGAAGGAGAAGGAGAAGGAGAAGGAGAAGGAGAAGGAGAAGGAGAAGGAGAAGGAGAAGGAGAAGGAGAAGGAGAAGGAGAAGGAGAAGGAGAAGGAGAAGGAGAAGGAGAAGGAGAAGGAGAAGGAGAAGGAGAAGGAGAAGGAGAAGGAGAAGGAGAAGGAGAAGGAGAAGGAGAAGGAGAAGGAGAAGGAGAAGGAGAAGGAGAAGGAGAAGGAGAAGGAGAAGGAGAAGGAGAAGGAGAAGGAGAAGGAGAAGGAGAAGGAGAAGGAGAAGGAGAAGGAGAAGGAGAAGGAGAAGGAGAAGGAGAAGAAGGAGAAGGAGAAGGAGAAGGAGAAGGAGAAGGAGAAGGAGAAGGAGAAGGAGAAGGAGAAGGAGAAGAAGGAGAAGGAGAAGGAGAAGGAGAAGGAGAAGAAGGAGAAGGAGAAGAAGGAGGAGGAAGCATTTTCACAGCGGGGTGGCATCCAACGCAGCTCGGGCCCATCACTGGTGCGTGGCTGGGGGGAAACGCAGGACGACGACGATATGCCTCCCACAGAGGACAGCTTGTCCTTACCTCTGGGCAGCCTGGCACACATGAGCGACTACATGCTGTAGTGCCTGCGCAACGACAGCAGAGTTGCCCACATTTTAACGTGTGCGGACTACTGGGTTGCCACCCTACTGGATCCACGGTACAAAGACAATGTGCCCACCTTACTTCCTGCACTGGAGCATGATAGGAAGATGCGCGAGTACAAGCGCACGTTGGTAGACGCGCTACTGAGAGCATTCCTAAATGTCACAGGGGAACAAGTGGAAGCCCAAGGCGAAGGCAGAGGAGGAGCAAGAGGTCGCCAACGCAGCTGTGTCACGGCCAGCTCCTCTGAGGGCAGGGATAGCATGGCAGAGATGTGGAAAAGTTTTGTCAACACGCCACAGCTAAGTGCACCACCACCTGATACGGAACATGTTAGCAGGAGGCAACATTTCACTAACATGGTGGAACAGTACGTGTGCACACCCCTCTACGTACTGACTGATGGTTCGGCCCTATTCAACTTCTGGGTCTCCAAATTGTCCACGTGGCCAGAGCTAGCCTTTTATGCCCTGGAGGTGCTGGCCTGCCCGGCGGCCAGCGTTTTGTCTGAACGTGTATTCAGCACGGCAGGGGGCGTCATTACAGACAAACACAGCCGCCTGTTTATTTTTATTTAAATTCATTTCCCTATCCACATTTGTTTGCAGGGGATTTAACTACATTTTGCTGCCTTTTGCAGCCCTCTAGCCCTTTCCTGGGCTGTTTTACAGCCTTTTTAGTGCCGAAAAGTTCGGGTCCCCATTGACTTAAATGGGGTTCGGGACGAAGTTCGGGTCGGGTTCAGATCCCGAACCCGAACATTTCCGGAAAGTTTGGCCAAAATTCTCGAACATCCAGGTGTTCGCTCAACTCTAATCATTAATAAAAAAAATGAGACAAAGATAAATCATTTTAGAACTTTTTCCACCTTTATTGGGACCTATAAACTGTACCACTCAATTGACAAACAAACTGAAATCTTTTAGGTGGAGGGAAGATAAAAAAGAAAAACTAAAATAATGTGGTTGCATAAGTGTGCACACCCTGTTATAACTGGGGATGTAGCTGTGTTCAGAATTAAGCAGTCACATTCAAAATCATGTTAAATAGGAGTCAGCATACACCTGCCATCATGTAAAGTGCCTCTGATTAACCCCAAATAAAGTTCAGCTGCTCTAGTTGGTCTTTCCTGAAATTTTCTTAGTCGCATCCCACAGCAAAAGCCATGGTCCACAGAGAGCTTCCAAAGCATCAGAGGGATCTCGTTGTTAAAAGGTATCAGTCAGGAGAAGGGTACAAAAGAATTTCCAAGGCATTAGATATACCATGGAACACAGGGAAAACAGTCATCATCAAGTGGAGAAAATATGGCACAACAGTGACATTACCAAGAACTGGACGTCCCTCCAAAATTGATGAAAAGACGAGAAGAAAACTGGTCTGGAAGGCTAGCAAGAGGCCCACAGCAACCTGTGTGGTACATGTGACAACAATCTCCCGTATTTTTCTTGGCTTGGCAAAGGTTATGAGAGAGAACCGAAACGTTGCTGTATGACATGTGTGAATAAATAACAATTTTTTTCACTTTTAAGGAGTGCCATAGATTTTTGCAATTTATATATATATTTATGTGTTTATATTCATCTTATTTTTCTAACTGTAGACCACCCCAATAAACAGTTCTCACTGTACAGGGCAGGTGTAAACAGGGACTGACAACTACTGTACAGTATTTATATACACATGTATACAGAGAATGTAATCCATCAATGATGGATTGCATGGTGTAACTCCACCATGTACTGATAGCTGGTTATGGAGGTGGCCTTCAGTTAAAAATAGGAGAGAAATAAGTTTTAACTTAAAATTTTCCCACAAACAATTCTACTCAGATTATCTTGCTCTATGTCGGCAAAACACTGATCTGCATAAAATACGGACAAATATAATAGGAGACATTTATCAAATCAGATATGTCAGTTTTGTGGCTAAAAAAAATTGCAAGTCACGACAATTGCTGCGTTTTCTGTGACATTTGGTAAATTTTTGCGACTTTTGGTGTTCCTTGCCACTTTTCAAAGTTGTCCATGCTTAAGATTTAAACGTGAGATTACATTGGGGTTATGGCACATTTACTTTTTGCAAAAGTCGCAACTCAAGCCAGGCAAACCCCTAGTCTACTTTTACACATATAGGCATAAGACACTCATGCCAAATATATTATTAAGGTGCACCATTTTATAAATTTGGCGCAGTCACAAAGCAAAACAGGTTCAAAACTGACACAAAAATAACTGCAAATGCTTAAATTCACCATGTTACTGTTAATTTGGTTCTATACTATCTACCGTGTTTTACATTAGATATGATTTACAGAAAAAAAATCTATAAATACTTAGAGATAGCATTGGGCATAAAGAATAAGTGATTTTTTATTGTAACTGATACTCGGTTTATAAAATGAAAAGAAGTTAACAGTCACTTTATTTTTATCCCAGCGTGCGGAACAAGAGTTGACAAGTGACAGTTGAGCCGTTTAATATATGTCACTTATATTAAAGTCCTCCAAGTATCCTATATTTAGGATTAACAGGTGTTGAGGTGCCAACACTTGCGTACCACAAGAATGATTGCTAACTGTGTTCTTACAGAAATAGGAGGGCTAGCCTCAGGTTCTCTAATTTGTACAATATGCACCTAATATGGAAACATAAGGGATGATATCAGCTCAAACATGCAATGCTTTTTTAACCAGACCTGTAGAGCCATCCTTGGTTGTGGCTTCAATAACCAGTAGAGTGCGGACAGCTCAGATGAGTGTTGATTCCCACAAAGAAGGACCTGTTTCCGGCAGATGTCCCAGATACTAGGCCTTGAGATCCCACCACAAAAAAAAAAAAAGAGTTGCGTAAAATATATTTGTATTTTTTTCTGACAAGACAAAGCCGATGTTAACTTATGATCATTTATGACAAGGCTGACATATTTAGTAACCCTTACTAGTTTCTAGTTCTCTTATTTTACAATCTGAATATACAAGGCATGAGCATTACCCACACATTTAAAATTAACTAAAATGTTTGTCTAGAGGAATATATAGCAACATATAATGACTAGGGATGAGCGAACTCGAACTGTATAGTTCGGGTTCGTACCGAATTTTGGGGTGTCCGTGACACGGACCCGAACATTTTCGTAAAAGTCCGGGTTCGGTGTTCGTCGCTTTCTTGGCGCTTTTTGAAAGGCTGCAAAGCAGCCAATCAACAAGCGTCATACTACTTGCCCCAAGAGGCCGTCACAGCCATGCCTACTATTGGCATGGCTGTGATTGGCCAGAGCACCATGTGACCCAGCCTCTATTTAAGCTGGAGTCACATAGCGCCGCCCGTCACTCTGCTCTGATTAGCGTAGGGAGAGGTTGCGGATGCGACAGTAGGGCGAGATTAGGCAGATTAACTCCTCCAAAGGACTTCACTTGATTAATCGATCGATCTGCAGCTGTGCATCATTGAGCTGCTGAAATTCAAATGCTCACTCACTGTTTTTAGGCTGCCCAGACCGTTTGTCAGTCACTTTTTTCTGGGGTGATCGGCGGCCATTTTGTGTCTTGTGCGGTGCTGCGACCAAGTGCATCCAAGCTGCGACCAAGTGCATTTAACCCTCAATGGTGTGGTTGTTTTTTGGCTAAAGCCTACATCAGGGTGAAGCTGTCACACCAAGTGCATTTAACCAGCAATAGTCTGTTCATTTTTTGGCCATATACTAAATCAGGGGCAAGCTGCGCCTGTCACCAAGTGCATTTAACCCTCAATGGTGTGGTTGTTTTTTGGCCATATACTACATCAGGGGCAAGCTGTGCCTGTCACCAAGTGCATTTAACCCTCAATGGTGTGGTTGTTTTTTGGCTAAAGCCTACATCAGGGTGAAGCTGTCACACCAAGTGCATTTAACCAGCAATAGTCTGTTTATTTTTTGGCCATATACTACATCAGGGGCAAGCTGCGCCCGTCACCAAGTGCATTTAACCCTCAGTAGTGTGGTTGGTCAAGCTATCACACCAAGTGCATTTAACCAGCAATAGTCTGTTCATTTTTTGGCCATATACTAAATCAGGGGCAAGCTGCGCCCGTCACCAAGTGCATTTAACCAGCAATAGTCTGTTCATTTTTTGGCCATATACTACATCAGGGGCAAGCTGCGCCCGTCACCAAGTGCTTTTAACCCTCAGTAGTGTGGTTGGTCAAGCTGTGACACCAAGTGCATTTAACCAGCAATAGTCTGTTCATTTTTTGTCCATATACTACATCAGGGGCAAGCTGCGCCCGTCACCAAGTGCATTTAACCAGCAATAGTGTAGTTATTTTTTGGCCATATCCCAGTCTAATTCTGTCACTAAATCCATACCGGTCACCCAGCGCCTAAATACTAGGCCTCAAATTTATATCCCGCTAAATCTGTCGTTACCGCTGTACTGTTGTGGCTGGGCAAGTTATTTAGTGTCCGTCAAAGCACATTTTTTGTTCAGGGTTGAAATACAATTCCCAATTTAGCAATTTCATAATTTAGTGGTTTCTGCTATATCAGAGCTATTTGAAATCTATCCCTAAAAGGGTATATAATATTCAAGGTGCACATTGGGTCATTCAGAATAACTTCACACACACCCGCTACTGTGTATTTCTAAGTCTAATTCTGTCACTAAACCCATACCTGTCACCCAGCGCCTAAATACTAGGCCTCAAATTTATATCCTGCTAAATCTCTCGTTAACGCTGTCCTGTTGTGGCTGGGAAAGTTATTTAGTGTCCGTCAAAGCACATTTTTTGTTCTGGGTTTAAATACAATTCCCAATTTAACAATTTCATAATTTAGTGGTTTCTGCTATATCAGAGCTATTTGAAATCTATCCCTAAAAGGGTATATAATATTCAAGGTGCACATTGGGTCATTCAGAATAACTTCACACACACACGCTTCTGTGCATTTCCAAGTCTAATTCTGTCACTAAATCCATACCGGTCACCCAGCGCCTAAATACTAGGCCTCAAATTTATATCCCGCTGAATTTGAATACAATACATTGGGCCAAATAATATATTTGTTGTTGTGGTGAACCATAACAATGAGAAAAACATCTAGTAAGGGACGCGGACGTGGACATGGTCGGACATGGTGGGTGACGTGAAGCCTCATTCTCTGCTATGACATGCAGACTGATTCTCTGCTGACATGAAGCCAGATTGTCTGTTACGGGACCTCTCTGCTCTGCCTGTGTGCTAGGCCTAAATATATGCCAATGGACTGTTGCAGTGGTGGGTGACGTGAAGCCTCATTCTCTGCTATGACATGCAGACTGATTCTCTGCTGTCATGAAGCCAGATTGTCTGTTACGGGACCTCTCTGCTCTGCCTGTGTGCTAGGCCTAAATATATGCCAATGGACTGTTGCAGTGGTGGGTGACGTGAAGCCTCATTCTCTGCTATGACATGCAGACTGATTCTCTGCTGACATGAAGCCAGATTGTCTGTTACGGGACCTCTCTCCTCTGCCTGTGTGCTAGGCCTAAATATATGCCAATGGACTGTTGCAGTGGTGGCTGACGTGAAGCCTCATTCTCTGCTATGACATGCAGACTAATTCTCTGCTGACATGAAGCCAGATTGTCTGTTGCGGGACCTCTCTCCTCTGCCTGGGTGCTGGGCCTAAATTTATGACAATGGACTGTTGCAGTGGTGGCTGACGTGAAGCCTGATTCTCTGCTATGACATGCAGACTGATTCTCTGCTGACATGAAGCCAGATCCTCTGTTACGGGACCTCTCTCCTCTGCCTGGGTGCTGGGCCTAAATTTATGAAAATGGACTCTTACAGTGGTGGGTGACGTGAAGCCTGATTCTCTGCTATGACATGAAGACTGATTCTCTGCTGACATGAAGCCAGATTGTCTGTTACGGGACCTCTCTCCTCTGCCTGGGTGCCGGGGCCTAAATATCTGAGAATGGACTGTTCCAGTGGTGGGTGACGGGAAGCCAGATTCTCTGCTATGGAACCTCTCTCCAATTGATTTTGGTTAATTTTTATTTATTTAATTTTTATTTTAATTAATTTCCCTATCCACATTTGTTTGCAGGGGATTTACCTACATGTTGCTGCCTTTTGCAGCCCTCTAGCCCTTTCCTGGGCTGTTTTACAGCCGTTTTAGTGCCGAAAAGTTCGGGTCCCCATTGACTTCAATGGGGTTCGGGTTCGGGACGAAGTTCGGATCGGGTTCGGATCCCGAACCCGAACATTTCCGGGATGTTCGGCCGAACTTCTCGAACCCGAACATCCAGGTGTTCGCTCAACTCTAATAATGACCAACATCATATTTAAATACATTTCCACAGATTGGAAATCTGCATTTGCCGCTATGATATAATAATAGACCATTAATATATACATTTAATTATAAAACAAAAGGATCGGAACACAACAGATATAGATTAATGCAGTCATACAGTGGCCTTTTTTAATGGAAAATTCATAATGAAAGCTGTGGAATTCATATCATGCTTTCTAATATATTAGAGCACAAAGAACAATATTTCCATATTACATATGTGTTTAGTATCTACTTATATCAAATGCATGTCTGGCGTCAGCACCAGACAAACCTGGCCAGATGCCTGGGCCCATTAGCAAATCTAGTGAGTAAATTCCAGAAGATAGGTTTCTCTCAGTTATGATAATGCTACAAGTAGTGAATATTGCATTATTTTAGGTGAAACAAACCACTATTTTGTAATCTGTATAATACATAGCATACTACAGATTACTGTAGAACATTATACTTGGCATTGCTTCAACATTATACAGGAATTATATCCCAGAACTGGTCATATAACATTAAACATAAAAAATTGATGAATACATATGGTATAACTTAACACAAAATAGTCCTGCTGGGAGCTGATACAACCTACTGTCCAGAAGAAGTGATCTTCTGTTTAATGCTAATAGACAAGTACTATAGTAATGAAGAGCTCCATGAAAGTGATCAAAAGAGTATTTTATAGGCTGACTTTAACCATGTCTTCCGTGTCTTACATTTTTGCAAAACCTCAGACACTTCTTTTGCTTGACATATCATGGGATGAATCAAAATTGTTCCCATGTTACTTTTTTCTTTTACTTGGTCCACATGAAGTTCATCTCTTATACCATTTCAAGAGACTTAAGACCTTGTTGTTAGTGTTATTTGGAATTTGTAGTTTTAAGCCCTTAGCATCCAGTGTTTGGATCATTCTTTTTAGCCAGAGGGCCACTATGGGATTCAGCTTGGGAGTTAAAAGATGACTAGATACCTGATGGTTGCATTGCTCCTCTCACCATTTCTGGAAACAATGGTCACATTAAAAACTCCTAGTTTGATTAATAGGACTCATTTCAGTAGATTACATTTTTCCTAATCCCATGATTCCTTGTATTTTTGATAATAACTTCAATAATGAACAGATGCTATTTTGCTCATTCATTGGATGAAGTCATCGACTTTCAAATTGGGTGAGTTTATTAATAGCGCTTGATTAGGTTTTCTTCTCCGAATGATTCAGGGAACATTTTCTTCATTAATGCAGACTTTTGAGAAGCAAGATGAAGATGTGGCATGGAAATAAAGCAGCTCATTCTTATTTATTCTGATTGGCTTACAATATTTAATCAAATGCTTGTTTTTATGTAATATGCATTAATTGCAACAATTTGTCTTATCAGAACCATGAAAAGGGCAATTACATGATCAGCAGCTGCATCGAAGACTTGCGGTTAATTTTTTAGTGTGTGAAAATGCCAAAAGAGCCATATAGAATGTTGATGACTTTTTCTGGAGCAGATGTTGAACCTATAAATTCCGTACCATTTAACCAAATTCTTCCTGCTGAAGGTCATATGGGAATAAATACTGGAATTAAGTGCTCAATGACTAACTAAGGTCAAATAGAAGAAAGCTCCCTTATATGCACAGGAAGACATTGCCTGTATTATATGCTTATTACAATATATATTCATGCATCATGTGTTTTAATATACTGAAAGTTAGCACTGATAAGCACAAATGGCTATAACCACTTAGCTATACTGCCCAGGGCTTCATTTTAGAAAGGCCCTGCAGTAGACTCAATATTCCATGGAGTACTGAACAAGAGAGACAATATGGCCAATCTGCACCATGCATTTCTAGCAGATATTCATCCAGGGGCAGACTCTGACAACAGAGGGCCCCTGTGCAAAGACATGTTTTCAAGATTCATTGACTTAAAGGGGTTGTCCGGGTTCAGAGATCAACCCGGACAAAACCCTGTTTTCACCAAGGCAGGCCCACTGATATGAGCATCGGAGCATGAAATGCACCGATGCTCATGTCAGAGAGGGTGCGTGGGGGAAGATGGGGATATGTCCGGATTTAGTTCTGAACCCGGACAACCCCTTTAATAAATTCTTGTTCTACTTGAGTGAGTTTCTGTACAGTTATTGGTAGTTTGGTATTAGAGTTCTTTGGGGCCACTAAAGTATATGATTATAAGAGCCCAGCTTCTAAGTATATAAAAAATGTGCACAGCACTTTTCTATGCATCATAAACGTTCCTTTAATCCTTGTACACATAGGACATACATTATGATGCAAGTGGACTAATAGGTTACTCATGACAAATAGACTTACAGTAAATTGGGTTGTCTTCTATTGGATGTTTAAAACCGATTATGTATAAATGACCAAGACCAAAACATCATAGAACAAAATACAGTGCAAACCATATTACAGTGACCATTTCCCAGCTATGTGTTACTCATCTGTCCTGGCTCTAGCGCCACTCTGCCTCTTCCCATTACAGTATGTGGTTGTAACTGTTTGAGACAAGTGGTTGCTGTGCCCCTCTCACGTTTTTGCCCTACATTTAAATGGAGTGACACTAGGGAGGCATTTCCCCCCTGTGCCGGATGTTTTGATCCGCGTGACGGGGAGATAAGATAAGATGCCTTTATTGTCACTGTACAATACAATGTACATACAATGAAATGTTGTTTGGAGCAATCCTAGATGCCATGGACAGGGGAACAAGAACTGACATTTAAACTAAAGCATTACACTAGAAAAAACAAACAAACATTGCACTAGAAAGCATCACTATTCACAGTTCACAGCATATATATATATATATATATATATATATATATATATATATATATATATATATATATATATAGCGCGAGCAAAGTAGGAAGTGCTTATGAATATATATACTTATGCAGTGGCGGTTGTGCGGGCTTAAGGAGAGACGCGGGTGCTGGGGAGCAGGGTAAGTATAACCTGTGTAAGGGACCCAGAAATTTTGTGGAGCATTTATTTAGCACTTTACAAGTGCTACATGAAGACATAATATGAGTGGCAAGCTTGTTTCCAGTAATAAGTAAACTTTCTCTTCATAGAGTAGTTTGAGTGCATGATGTTGGCCTCTGTTAATATTCTTACCCACCAGACCTTTTTTTAACAAGTTTTGTAGGATTTTAAAATGATGGCTTAGCCTTATGTTAGACAATTCGTGTATGATTAGTGGAGTCTGACTCTAAGACCTCCCACCATTCACCAGAACAAATAATTTGTTTCACTCACTGGAGCTCAATTCCTTCAAGACACAGTGAGATACAGATTGGTAATACAGCAGTTCAGGCCAGCTCAACCCCATTCTATTGAAGGTGTGTCACAATAGTCAGACCTACAGTACATGGAGAAGTAATCCAGGGCAAAGACCCTAACTATGTATCTCAATACCCCGGCCAAGGCAAGCTGCCTTTTTGGATAATTGCACCCAACACCTGGAGCATATGCTTCACCAACCTCCCAAGCTATGCCCCTGTGTATTACAAAAAGAGGCGTACCATAGTCATGGAACAGTTTTGGTGCCCAAGGAAGAGATGGGAAAATGTGCCATCTTACCTCTTGCACATAAGTGGTTTATTGCCAAAGTCTTTGGGGCAGCAGTTTAATAGTTAGTTAGTGTCTAGTTGGCCATGTCATGTTCTTTAGCTCTCTAACTCTGCTATTAAAGGGGTTCTCCGGGCTTTTAATATTGATTACCTATCCTCAGGATAGGTCATCAATATCAGATCGACAACTATGAAGGGAAGGTGCGCACAGTGCGCGCGTGCTGTCTCCCTTTTCTCTGCCTGCTCACTGCTGCTATGTCTATGGAGAGGAGGGAGATGGCATGTGCACACTGCACGCACCTTCCCTTCATAGCTGTCGATCTGATATTGATTACCTATCCTGAGGATAGGTCAAATATTAAAAGCCCGGAGAACCCCTTTAGGTGCCATACTGCCACCAGATGAGTGCATTTATAATTTGCCTGGTGTACAACAGTCCCAATACTCCTGGATGCTCCTGTGTTTTCATAGTGCCTGTAACATGGCAATCATATTCTAATATGGTGCAAAAAGGAACTTCAGAAGTCTATTGAAGTCAAGGCGGCAGGGTAGGAGGCCCACTGATACCTTGGAATTACTTGGATTGTTACAGAAGTAAGGGATGAACGAGTCATGAATAGGGATGAGCGAACTCGAACTGTATAGTTCGGGTTCGTACCGAATTTTGGGGTGTCCGTGACACGGACCCGGACATTTTCGTAAAAGTCCGGGTTCGGGTTCGGTGTTCGTCGCTTTCTTCGCGCTTTTGTGACGCTTTCTTGGCGCTTTTTGAAAGGCTGCAAAGCAGCCAATCAACAAGCGTCATACTACTTGCCCCAAGAGGCCATCACAGCCATGCCTACTATTGGCATGGCTGTGATTGGCCAGAGCACCATGTGACCCAGCCTCTATTTAAGCTGGAGTCACATAGCGCCGCCCGTCACTCTGCTCTGATTAGCGTAGGGAGAGGTTGCGGCTGCGACAGTAGGGCGAGATTAGGCAGATTAACTCCTCCAAAGGACTTGATTAACTGATCGATCTGCAGCTGTGGATCATTGAGCTGCTGATCCTCAATTGCTCACTGTTTTTAGGCTGCCCAGACCGTTTGTCAGTCACATTTTTCTGGGGTGATCGGCGGCCATTTTGTGTCTTGTGGTGCGCCAGCACAAGCTGCGACCAAGTGCATTTAACCCTCAATGGTGTGGTTGTTTTTTGGCTAAAGCCTACATCAGGGTGAAGCGGTCACACCAAGTGCATTTAACCAGCAATAGTCTCTTTATTTTTTGGCCATATACTACATCAGGGGCAAGCTGCGCCTGTCACCAAGTGCATTTAACCCTCAATGGTGCGTTTGTTTTTTGGCTAAAGCCTACATCAGGGTGAAGCTGTCACACCAAGTGCATTTAACCAGCAATAGTCTGTTTATTTTTTGGCCATATACTACATCAGGGGCAAGCTGCGCCCGTCACCAAGTGCATTTAACCCTCAGTAGTGTGGTTGGTCAAGCTATCACACCAAGTGCATTTAACCAGCAATAGTCTGTTCATTTTTTGGCCATATACTAAATCAGGGGCAAGCTGCACCCGTCACCAAGTGCATTTAACCAGCAATAGTCTGTTCATTTTTTGGCCATATACTACATCAGGGGCAAGCTGCGCCCGTCACCAAGTGCATTTAACCCTCAGTAGTGTGGTTGGTCAAGCTGTGACACCAAGTGCATTTAACCAGCAATAGTCTGTTCATTTTTTGGCCATATACTACATCAGGGGCAAGCTGCGCCCATCACCAAGTGCATTTAACCAGCAATAGTGTGGTTATTTTTTGGCCATATCCCAGTCTAATTCTGTCACTAAATCCATACCGGTCACCCAGCGCCTAAATACTAGGCCTCAAATTTATATCCCGCTAAATCTCTCGTTACCGCTGTCCTGTTGTGGCTGGTTAAGTTATTTAGTGTCCGTCAAAGCACATTTTTTGTTCTGGGTTGAAATACAATTCCCAATTTAGCAATTTCAAAATTTAGTGGTTTCTGCTATATCAGAGCTATTTGAAATCTATCCCTAAAAGGGTAGATCATATTGAAGGTGCACATAGGGACATTCAGAATAACTTCACACACCCGCTACTGTGCATTTCCAAGTCTAATTCTGTCACTAAACCCATACCTGTCACCCAGCGCCTAAATACTAGGCCTCAAATTTATATCCAGCTAAATCTGTCCTTAGTGCTGTAGCTGGGCGAGTTATTTAGTGTCCGTTCAAGCACATTTCTTGTTCTGGGTTGAAATACAATTCCCAATTTAGCAATTTCATAATTTAGTGGTTTCTGCTATATCAGAGCTATTTGAAATCTATCCCTAAAAGGGTATATAATATTCAAGGTGCACATTGGGTCATTCAGAATAACTTCACACACACCCGCTACTGTGTATTTCCAAGTCTAATTCTGTCACTAAACCCATACCTGTCACCCAGCGCCTAAATACTAGGCCTCAAATTTATATCCAGCTAAATCTGTCCTTAGTGCTGTAGCTGGGCGAGTTATTTAGTGTCCGTTCAAGCACATTTCTTGTTCTGGGTTGAAATACAATTCCCAATTTAGCAATTTCATAATTTAGTGGTTTCTGCTATATCAGAGCTATTTGAAATCTATCCCTAAAAGGGTATATAATATTCAAGGTGCACATTGGGTCATTCAGAATAACTTCACACACACCCGCTACTGTGTATTTCTAAGTCTAATTCTGTCACTAAACCCATACCTGTCACCCAGCGCCTAAATACTAGGCCTCAAATTTATATCCTGCTAAATCTCTCGTTAACGCTGTCCTGTTGTGGCTGGGAAAGTTATTTAGTGTCCGTCAAAGCACATTTTTTGTTCTGGGTTGAAATACAATTCCCAATTTAGCAATTTCATAATTTAGTGGTTTCTGCTATATCAGAGCTATTTGAAATCTATCCCTAAAAGGGTATATAATATTCAAGGTGCACATTGGGTCATTCAGAATAACTTCACACACACACACGCTTCTGTGCATTTCCAAGTCTAATTCTGTCACTAAATCCATACCGGTCACCCAGCGCCTAAATACTAGGCCTCAAATTTATATCCCGCTGAATTTGAATACAATACATTGGGCCAAATAATATATTTGTTGTTGTGGTGAACCATAACAATGAGAAAAACATCTAGTAAGGGACGCGGACGTGGACATGGTCGTGGTGGTGTTAGTGGACCCTCTGGTGCTGGGAGAGGACGTGGCCGTTCTGCCACATCCACACGTCCTAGTGTACCAACTACCTCAGGTCCCAGTAGCCGCCAGAATTTACAGCGATATATGGTGGGGCCCAATGCCGTTCTAAGGATGGTAAGGCCTGAGCAGGTACAGGCATTAGTCAATTGGGTGGCCGACAGTGGATCCAGCACGTTCACATTATCTCCCACCCAGTCTTCTGCAGAAAGCGCACAGATGGCGCCTGAAAACCAACCCCATCAGTCTGTCACATCACCCCCATGCATACCAGGGAAACTGTCTCAGCCTCAAGTTATGCAGCAGTCTCTTATGCTGTTTGAAGACTCCGCTGGCAGGGTTTCCCAAGGGCATCCACCTAGCCCTTCCCCAGCGGTGAAAGACATAGAATGCACTGACGCACAACCACTTATGTTTCCTGATGATGAGGACATGGGAATACCACCTCAGCATGTCTCTGATGATGACGAAACACAGGTGCCAACTGCTGCGTCTTTCTGCAGTGTGCAGACTGAACAGGAGGTCAGGGATCAAGACTGGGTGGAAGACAATGCAGGGGACGATGAGGTCCTAGACCCCACATGGAATGAAGGTCGTGCCACTGACTTTCACAGTTCGGAGGAAGAGGCAGTGGTGAGACCGAGCCAACAGCGTAGCAAAAGAGGGAGCAGTGGGCAAAAGCAGAACACCCGCCGCCAAGAGACTCCGCCTGCTACTGACCGCCGCCATCTGGGACCGAGCACCCCAAAGGCAGCTTCAAGGAGTTCCCTGGCATGGCACTTCTTCAAACAATGTGCTGACGACAAGACCCGAGTGGTTTGCACGCTGTGCCATCAGAGCCTGAAGCGAGGCATTAACGTTCTGAACCTGAGCACAACCTGCATGACCAGGCACCTGCATGCAAAGCATGAACTGCAGTGGAGTAAACACCTTAAAACCAAGGAAGTCACTCAGGCTCCCCCTGCTACCTCTTCTGCTGCTGCCGCCTCGGCCTATTCTGCTGCTGCCGCCTCGGCCTCTTCCTCCGCCTCTGGAGGAACGTTGGCACCTGCCGCCCAGCAAACAGGGGATGTACCACCAACACCACCACCACCACCTCCGTCACCAAGCGTCTCAACCATGTCACACGCCAGCGTTCAGCTCTCCATCTCACAAACATTTGATAGAAAGCGTAAATTCCCACCTAGCCACCCTCGATCCCTGGCCCTGAATGCCAGCATTTCTAAACTACTGGCCTATGAAATGCTGTCATTTAGGCTGGTGGACACAGACAGCTTCAAACAGCTCATGTCGCTTGCTGTCCCACAGTATGTTGTTCCCAGCCGGCACTACTTCTCCAAGAGAGCCGTGCCTTCCCTGCACAACCAAGTATCCGATAAAATCAAGTGTGCACTGCGCAACGCCATCTGTAGCAAGGTCCACCTAACCACAGATACGTGGACCAGTAAGCACGGCCAGGGACGCTATATCTCCCTGACTGCACACTGGGTAAATGTAGTGGCAGCTGGGCCCCAGGCGGAGAGCTGTTTGGCGCACGTCCTTCCGCCGCCAAGGATCGCAGGGCAACATTCTTTGCCTCCTGTTGCCACCTCCTCCTTCTCGGCTTCCTCCTCCTCTTCTTCCACCTGCTCATCCAGTCAGCCACACACCTTCACCACCAACTTCAGCACAGCCCGGGGTAAACGTCAGCAGGCCATTCTGAAACTCATATGTTTGGGGGACAGGCCCCACACCGCACAGGAGTTGTGGTGGGGTATTGAACAACAGACCGACGAGTGGTTGCTGCCGGTGAGCCTCAAGCCCGGCCTGGTGGTGTGTGATAATGGGCGAAATCTCGTTGCAGCTCTGGGACTAGCCAATTTGACGCACATCCCTTGCTTGGCGCATGTGCTGAATTTGGTGGTGCAGAAGTTCATTCACAACTACCCCGACATGTCAGAGCTGCTGCATAAAGTGCGGGCCGTCTGTTCGCGCTTCCGGCGTTCACATCCTGCTGCTGCTCGCCTGTCTGCGCTACAGCGTAACTTCGGCCTTCCCGCTCACCGCCTCATATGAGACGTGCCCACCAGGTGGAACTCCACCTTGCACATGCTGGACAGACTGTGCGAGCAGCAGCAGGCCATAGTGGAGTTTCAGCTGCAGCACGCACGGGTCAGTCGCACTACAGAACAGCACCACTTCACCACCAATGACTGGGCCTCCATGCGAGACCTGTGTGCCCTGTTGCGCTGTTTCGAGTACTCCACCAACATGGCCAGTGGCGATGACACCATTATCAGCGTTACAATACCACTTCTATGTCTCCTTGAGAAAACACTTAGGGCGATGATGGAAGAGGAGGTGGCCCAGGAGGAGGAGGAGGAGGAGGAAGAGGGGTCATTTTTAGCACTTTCAGGCCAGTCTCTTCGAAGTGACTCAGAGGGAGGTTTTTGGCAACAGCAGAGGCCAGGTACAAATGTGGCCAGCCAGGGCCCACTACTGGAGGACGAGGAGGACGAGGATGAGGAGGAGGTGGAGGAGGATGAGGATGAAGCATGGTCACAGCGGGGTGGCACCCAACGCAGCTCGGGTCCATCACTGGTGCGTGGCTGGGGGGAAAGGCAGGACGATGACGATACGCCTCCCACAGAGGACAGCTTGTCCTTACCCCTGGGCAGCCTGGCACACATGAGCGACTACATGCTGCAGTGCCTGCGCAACGACAGCAGAGTTGCCCACATTTTAACCTGTGCGGACTACTGGGTTGCCACCCTGCTGGATCCACGCTACAAAGACAATGTGCCCACCTTACTTCCTGCACTGGAGCGTGATAGGAAGATGCGCGAGTACAAGCGCACGTTGGTAGACGCGCTACTGAGAGCATTCCCAAATGTCACAGGGGAACAAGTGGAAGCCCAAGGCCAAGGCAGAGGAGGAGCAAGAGGTCGCCAAGGCAGCTGTGTCACGGCCAGCTCCTCTGAGGGCAGGGTTAGCATGGCAGAGATGTGGAAAACTTTTGTCAACACGCCACAGCTAACTGCACCACCACCTGATACGCAACGTGTTAGCAGGAGGCAACATTTCACTAACATGGTGGAACAGTACGTGTGCACTCCCCTCCACGTACTGACTGATGGTTCGGCCCCATTCAACTTCTGGGTCTCTAAATTGTCCACGTGGCCAGAGCTAGCCTTTTATGCCTTGGAGGTGCTGGCCTGCCCGGCAGCCAGCGTTTTGTCTGAACGTGTATTCAGCACGGCAGGGGGCGTCATTACAGACAAACGCAGCCGCCTGTCTACAGCCAATGTGGACCAGCTGACGTTCATAAAAATGAACCAGGCATGGATCCCACAGGACCTGTCCGTCCCTTGTCCAGATTAGACATTAACTACCTCCCCATAACCATATATTATTGGACTCCAGGGCACTTCCTCATTCAATCCTATTTTTATTTTCATTTTACCATTATATTGCGAGGCTACCCAAAGTTGAATGAACCTCTCCTCTGCCTGTGTGCTAGGCCTAAATATATGCCAATGGACTGTTGCAGTGGTGGCTGACATGAAGCCTGATTCTCTGCTATGACATGCAGACTAATTCTCTGCTGACATGAAGCCAGATTGTCTGTTACGGGACCTCTCTCCTCTGCCTGGGTGCTGGGCCTAAATTTATGACAATGGACTGTTGCAGTGGTGGCTGACGTGAAGCCCGATTCTCTGCTATGACATGCAGACTGATTCTCTGCTGACATGAAGCCAGATTGTCTGTTACGGGACCTCTCTGCTCTGCCTGTGTGCTAGGCCTAAATATATGCCAATGGACTGTTGCAGTGGTGGGTGACGTGAAGCCTCATTCTCTGCTATGACATGCAGACTGATTCTCTGCTGACATGAAGCCAGATTGTCTGTTACGGGACCTCTCTCCTCTGCCTGTGTGCTAGGCCTAAATATATGCCAATGGACTGTTGCAGTGGTGGCTGACGTGAAGCCTCATTCTCTGCTATGACATGCAGACTAATTCTCTGCTGACGTGAAGACAGATTCTCTGTTACGGGACCTCTCTCCTCTGCCTGTGTGTGTGCTGGGCCTAAATATATGCCAATGGACTGTTGCAGTGGTGGCTGACGTGAAGCCTCATTCTCTGCTATGACATGCAGACTGATTCTCTGCTGACATGAAGCCAGATTCTCTGTTACGGGACCTCTCTCCTCTGCCTGTGTGTGTGCTGGGCCTAAATATATGCCAATGGACTGTTGCAGTGGTGGCTGACGTGAAGCCTCATTCTCTGCTATGACATGCAGACTAATTCTCTGCTGACATGAAGACAGATTCTCTGTTACGGGACCTCCCTCCTCTGCCTGGGTGCTGGGCCTAAATATATGCCAATGGACTGTTGCAGTGGTGGCTGACGTGAAGCCTCATTCTCTGCTATGACATGCAGACTAATTCTCTGCTGACATGAAGACAGATTCTCTGTTACGGGACCTCTCTCCTCTGCCTGGGTGCCGGGGCCTAAATATCTGAGAATGGACTGTTCCAGTGGTGGGTGACGGGAAGCCAGATTCTCTGCTATGGAACCTCTCTCCAATTGATTTTGGTTAATTTTTATTTATTTAATTTTTATTTTAATTCATTTCCCTATCCACATTTGTTTGCAGGGGATTTACCTACATGTTGCTGCCTTTTGCAGCCCTCTAGCTCTTTCCTGGGCTGTTTTACAGCCTTTTTAGTGCCGAAAAGTTCGGGTCCCCATTGACTTCAATGGGGTTCGGGTTGGGGACGAAGTTCGGATCGGGTTCGGATCCCGAAGCCGAACATTTCCGGGATGTTCGGCCGAACTTCTCGAACCCGAACATCCAGGTGTTCGCTCAACTCTAGTCATGAATGAAATGGTCTATGGCTAGCATCCTGCTCATCATATTAGCAGCAGTAAATACTGTACCATTTACTATTCTTGCTACCATCTGCTATTTGGAAAAGCTACTGTGATATTACAAATTTGCTTCTGTATTGCAACCAGCTGTGACATCACAACTCTTTTTCTATTAGGTGGGCTCAGTCAGATAAATTTCTGTGACCTCATAAGTGGGTTTCATTTTGGTAAACGAAAATGATATCTTAACTGTGACCTCACAAGTGGTTTAGTCAGGTAAGCTCATTGGTGGTGCACCCCTGCTACTATGACATCACAACTGTGCTTTTATCAGGTGAAGTGTTATACATGTGTTTTAGTCAGGTGAGTTGTTATAACAAAGTATTTGTTAGTTAACAGCTGTGGGATCACTAGCACTTTTTCACAACTGCTTAAAGGAAGTCTTTCACCTAAACTGGCCATTATAAAACACTAACACCCTTATCAGCATTATCATATTGGAATGCTACTTACGGTATAGCTGTCCCGTCGCTTATTTTCGCTAAAAACACTTTTATTCAATATGTTAATTAGGTTCTGAAGGTGCCCAGGGGCGGCGTTCAAGTGGCCAGTGCCCAGGACCCTCGTCACTTTTCATATGAAAAACCTCCCCTTTCACCCCTCTGGCCCGCCCTAGGTTCTTCAGAAATCCAGCGCCAGCGCCGTTCACAAGATTCGCCGCGCCTGCGCACTTCATTCCCCATTATGGGCAGAGGCACAAGGCCAGCTAGATGTACGGGCCGGAACATGCGCATTAAATGCTCTTGTGCCTCTGCCCATAATGGGGAATGAAGTGCACAGGCCCGGCAAATCTTGTGAACGGCGCTGGCACTGGATTTCTGAAGAACCTAGGGCGGGCCAGAGAGGTGAAAGGGGAGGGGTTTCAAAATGAAAAGCGACAAGGGGCCTGGGCACCGGCCGCTTGAACGCCGCCCCTGGGCACCTTCAGAACCTAATCACCATATTGAATAAAAGTGTTTTTTAGCGAAAATAAGCGACGGACAGCTATACGGTAAGTAGCAATCCAATATGGGGACTTTAATGCAGATCATGGTATTAGTGTTCTATAATGGTCAGTTTAAGTGAAATACTCCCTTTAAAACTTTTGCTCAGTACTGCAATTCCCTGAATCTTTTCAACAGAAAGAGAAGTGAAAATAAATAGAAAATTGTGGAAAAACCTGATAAATATATTAAAGGGAGTGCAACTTTTTAGGATCCATGCTTATTTTTTCATATGCACAGGTCTATATACTCTATGGGGGTCATTTATGAGCCAATATACTCCAGTGTTCTGGCGTATATTTGTCACAGATTGCTGCGCAAAGGTTACTGGATCCTCTTCCAGCACAGGGGGTATTAATAAATACTCTTTTGGAGAGGTTTCACATTTTATGGCAAAAGTTAAAGTATAAAAAAAAAAGTGAGGACAGGGAGCGAAAATTGTTATATGTCATGGGTGTCACTAATTTTTGTAATTTAGAACAGTGTTTGTATTTTGCACAGACAAAATGTGTTATTATAACGGTGAATGAATCACATATCATGTGTATTAGACAGTATATGCAATGTTATATCATAGGTATTCAATTGAGAAAAAAAAAAAAAAAAGTGAGCAATGCTGGTTTAAAATTTTCAAAAGAGCTTTTACGCCATCTAGTGTTCACAATGTTTGTAACAGAATGGCTTTGGACTCATTCATGATGTTTGCCTTACAGTTTCATAGATAAAGAAAATTAAGGTGATTAGTAGATGTTACTAGTGATGAGCGGCAGGGGCAATATTCAAATTTGCAATATTTCACAAATATTTGGGCTAAGAATATTCGAGAATTCACCATTATTTTCTTGATTGCGAAAATTGGCAATGTAATATGCACATATTGTGCGTACAATACAGGCGTGGGTCACTTTTGCTACATTTCTCAAGCTGCTAGAAGTTTCCTGAGAGTGGAGAAAATGGTTGGCATGGCAGAACATTACAATAGCTTTATATGCAGATAGAATGCTCCAATATATTCGCGATTGCACAAATCGGCACCAATGATGCGAATATTTTGGCGCAATATGTGCAACTTCACATTTTAACAGGTCTGACTACTTATTAGTGATTGGTGCACTAAGTATTGTCGTGAACTTGTGACATCACAGCACTATGTCTGTAGCATGTATGTATTGACAGCAGAACCTGACATCAGCTACACTATATCACTATCTAACCTGCACTGACTATCTCCCACTAACTATCTGTATTATATATAAAGGCTTACTAACTAACTATCTAATGTAATGACACAGGAAAGCACAGAGCACAGCAATGACACTGCTGTCTCTCTCAGATCTGTCAAATACTGCATACAAGGGCTGCAGGGGAGGTTCTTATATAATAAGGGGTAGGCAACTTTCCTATTGGTTGCTAGGGATGTTGCTAAGCTCAGACAAAGACATTGCAGCCTTCTCATTGGCCCACAAGCAAGAAGCAGGGAAGGATCATGGATTCAGATGAAAAAAAATCTAGAATATTCGCGAATACGAATATCTAGCACTATATTCAAAATCTTCGCGAATTTTCGAAGTGGAGATATTTGCAATTAAAACTTGCGATTCTAATATTTGCGCCCAACACTAATTGTTACTTTTATACAGTACCAACAAGTTTGTGGTAACGTTTGCATTCTGAAGCATGAATCCTATAACCTAGGGTAGGATTCTCCTACTGAATGAAGGTGAAATATTATCTATATTTGTAATATATCCATATACAGTAGTATTATTCTAAGGAAATATAAATTGTTGATGTGCCAAATATCCATCCCCCCATCCCAAAAGATAATGCCTCAGCTTTGTTATTTGTGAGACAGGGTAGACATGTAGAGAGGGAGTCTTTAAATGTGCCTGAATTATTAAAATGTCACAAGTTGTATGCAGGGCTGATTCTAGCTCTTCTGCAGGCTGAGGCAAAAATTTAAATGGCGCCCCCTCCCATTAAAAAATGGTATGAAAGCCAAGTAGCCACCAAACTCTGAGACTGTCCTGCCAGATCTGGGGCGATACAAGTACAGATAATGTTATTGATATCTCCTGCAGTCCTATGTAACCTCACAGGTAAGGGCTCTTTCACACTTGCGTTGTTCTGTTCCGGCATAGAGTTCCGTCGTCAGGGCTCTATGCCGGAAGGATCCTGATCAGTTTTATCCCCATGCATTCTGAATGGAGAGAAATCCGTTCAGGATGCATCAGGATGTCTTCAGTTCCGGTCCGTCCCATGAAAGAGTTTTTAAAAATCATTGAATCATTGGTGCGGCCATATGCACCAATATCAACTGCCACAAACTGGTACTCAGCATCAGCGATGGCCATTAAAACAATTGAAAAATACTTTTTATAATAAAAAAATTCAGATCTGGTACCTGGTGGCTTTATAATACGGATATGTTTTCCGTCCACTGCGCCGACACAATGCGGAAATTGACAGACCTCATAAAAATTTTTTTCAATTTGAAGCCATCTCTGCTGATTGGGAGTAGGTATAAACTCCTCATGCAGTTCCTCCCATAAAACTTGACACGTTTCTTTTACAATTGTTGAAATCATTGAAATCCCAAGCCGGAAATGGTAGTGTAGCGACGTAAAACTGTCACCTGTAGCCAGAAAGCTGAAGAAAAAATAAATAAAATATTAGATTAGGCATTTGAAATACTTAAAAATTTTAGATTATGGATTTGTCAAATTTGATATGGCCTGAATCACTATAATTATCATAAATATCGTTATGAGTAAAATTTTTCTATACTTGAAAGCATCAATATATATTTGCCGCCTGTAATATTTATATTAAATACATACAGATTAGTATAGCTGCTATAAAAATCTTCTAAAAAAATTGTTAATGAAATATAAATACTAGACAACACATAAATAATTAAAAGTAATATATATATGTCATTATCTTACCGGATGGTCAACATGAGTCGTTCTGTAGGTGACACACTTCTGCGGAAATACGTATCCATCCTGGCCAGTCTCGGTGATACTCGGTCTAGGAGCTCATCAAAGCTAGCCATGTTCATGCGAAAAAAATTACTACATTTTTCAGGATAATGACGCAATTCCGGGTACAGGACTTCAAATGCTCCTTCGGTAATCCGTGGTGACGAAATTGGATGAACCCAATACCGACGAAGACGACGCCGTCGTCTATCTCGCTGTTGTTTCCTCCATCTTGAAACCAAGATCAGGGCTTTGAAAGCAAACTCCTGTTCAGGCATCATCCTGGCGACAATCCTAAGCAGAATCTGAGCTAGTCCTTTTAAAGGTTTACTTTTTATAGACCAAAATATTTGCATATTTTATTAGTTGTACAACTATACATTTAGTGATAAGATTGGTTTCTGATTTAATTTTTAGTGATAGGATTAGTTTCTGATAAGAAATTATTTTGCATACCGGATCCGCTCAAAAATACACGACGGATCCGCTGTTTCGACGGATCCGTACGACGGATTCGGAAAAAAAGCGCAAGCGTTGCATTCTGGATTTCCGGATCCGTATCTCCGGAAAAAAGCCGGAAAGGCGCACCCGGAATAAAAAAAATTATGCGTTCTCACGCGATTTTCCGGATCCGGCGTGTAATTCCGGCAAATGGACTACTCGACGGATCCGGCCAACGCAAGTGTGAAAGAGCCCTAACTGTCACGAGGGTGTCAAGAGCCACGTCTGACTCCGTTATACCCGGGGTCAGGAAGTCGCAGCGGGTGGCTGCGAGCTCCATGTCTAAAGATCACGTTGTTTCTTAGTGATTGTTTTCTGTGTTTGCCTTGCAATCCTTTTTGTCTCACTCAGGGATCCGTAGCTTCTCCTCCTCAGCTGTTTCTTGTCTGCCACTCCCAACCTCCTTATATTCTCCTCTCACACTTCTCTAGTTGCCAGTTATAGAGCTTCCTGCCTGGACTTCTATACTGACCCACTGGAGCTGTGAATCCTGGTTGTTGTTCCAGAGTGCTACCCTCCGGATCCCTGTAGGGCTTTTTGTTGTCTCCTGTTGTCGCCCACCTGGGATTATATGTTGAGTCTGTATTGTCTGTCCTCCCCTTGGTGTTTTCCTTTAGAGCTAGTGGTGCGGACTAGTGTTCCCACCGCCCTGTTCACTATCTAGGGCTCATCTTGGGGAAAGCCAGGGTTTTAGGCACGTGATCGGCGTACGGGTGAGGAACTCGTCTAGGGACGTCAGGGCAGCCAGGTGCCAGCCGCAAGGTGAGTCAGGGGTCACCACCTTCCCTCTCACTTGGGCAGGGCCTTCCTCTTTCCCTCCCTCTGTGTCACGTATGTGATAGTCACGCCAATCGTGATACTAACACAGTGATAAATCTCTGAGTACACATACTATAGTAGATGTTACCTACAGTCCTATGTAACAGCACAGATAACACAGTGATGGCTATCTGAGTACAGAAAATGCAGTAGTGTTACCTGCAGTCATATGTAAAACCACAGATAACACTAGTGCTGATAATGGGGTAGTGTTACCTGCAGTCCTATGTAAAACCACAGATAACACTAGTTTAGATCATGTGGTAGTGTTACCTATGTCTTTAATGTGCCTCTCCTATGGGACTCCATGCTGGCGGCACTGCCTCCTCTTCCTTCTTCTTCTCCTTGCCCCGCACAGAATGTCCTGATGCAGCTGCGTCAAGACATAGGAACACTGTGGGCATGGTGATGGTGACACACACACAGGGATTGACACACATGGAGACACACACACAGACGGACAGCTACATCTGTGTCCCTTTCACAGTGGTAATACCCTCTTTGTGCCCCCTCACAGTAGTTATGCCCTATTTGTGCCCCCTTCAGAGTAAAAATGCACTCTGTGGCCCCTTCACAGTAGTAATGCCCATTGTGCCGTCTTAATAGTAGTTATGTCCATTGTGCCCTTTCACAGTAGTAATGCCCATTGTGCCCTCTTCATAGTAATAATGCCTATTGTGCCCCCTTCACAGTAGTAAAGCCCTCTGTATCTTCTTTATAGTAGTAATGCCCTCTTTGCGCTTTCATACTAGTAATGCCTTCTGTGCCCCCTTTTATAGTAGCAATGCCCTCTGTGTCCCCTTTATAGTAGTAATGCCCTCTGTGCCCCCTTTATAGTAGCAATGTTTTTAGTAGAAAAGCCCTCTGTTCCCCTTTATAGTAGTAATGCCGACTGTGCCGCTTTATGGTAGTAATGCCCTCTGTGCCCCTTTATGGTAGTAATGACCTCTGTGCCCCCTTTGTAGTAGTAATGCCCTTTGTGCCACCTTTGTAGTAGTAATTCTCTCTATGCCCTGCATATGGTAGTAATGCCCAATGTACCCCCTTTGTGGTAGCAATGCCTTCTGTGTCCCCCTTTGTAGTAGCAATGCCCACTGTGCCCCCTTATGGTAGTAATGCTCACTGTGCCCCCTTTGTAGTATTAATGCCCTTTTCTCTGTGCCCCCTTTGTAGTAGAAATGCCTGTCTGTGCACTCTGTTAAAAAAACTAAACAAACAAAAAAAAAACACAGTACCAACTCACCTTTTCCCATTCCTGAAGCTCAGTCCTCTCTCCTCTGCATACACAGATCGCTCTGCAGCACTGTGTGGGCAGAGCTTATGCAGATTCCCGGGCTGCAGACTCCTCCCACACAGGCCGGCAGCACAATCTGTGCCTGCAGGCTGAATGGTGGAATAGGGAGAAGTCTCACCATTCACCATTCTGTGCGCCGCCGGCCTGAAGGAGGGGAGGAGCGCAGGGAGCTGAGCAGTCAGTGCGTGACAGGAGCTCCAGAAGGGGGGGGGGGGGGCAGGGCAATTCACAGCTTTAACCACTTACCGCTACGCTAACGCCGAAAGGCGTCATCTCTGCGGCGCTCCCAGGCTACGCTAACGCCGATTGGCGTCATCTCGCGTGAGCCGAGATTTCCTGTGAACGCGCGCACACAGGAGCCCGCGTTCACAGGAACGCGTAGTGCACAAGTTCATCTGCAGCCTGCCGGCCGCGATCATTGGCTGGCAGGCTGTAGATTTTTGAATCGACGAATGAAATGGTTATGTCAGACGCTATTTTGAAAATAGCGTCTGATATAACTGCTACCTGCTCCTCTGGTGGTCCCTTTCGCTTGGATCGACCACCAGAGGACACAGGCAGCTCAGTAAGTAGCACCAAACACCACACTACACATTAGATATTACCCTGTCATTTATTAACCCCTTATTTAGCACCTGATCACCCATATTAGACTCCCTGATCACCACCGCACCGCAGTCACCGATTAGTCGCTGATTAGCGTCATCGCTGTTGCTAATCAGCACTAGTACTATATAGTATCTGTAAGTGATCAATACTGATCGCAATCAGATCTATATAAGTACATTAGGGTCACCTTAGGTTCTACAAAAAACGCAGTGTTCGCCCGATCAGGCCTGATCTTGTGCGCACACTTGCGTTCAGTCCGCCCCACTGCAGTGACAGAATTTTTTTTCTGATCACTGCAAAAACACAGTAAAATCGCTGCGCCGCTATAAAGATCACTTTTGAGCTTTTTGGATCATTATTAGCGATCGCAGCTTTACTTCGCAAGCACTCCTTTTTTACTAGGTAGGTTTGCTCTTTTTCCCGGGTAGTCTCAGAGGAATACCCCCTAAATTTAGTGAGCCCAAAATGTCAAACAAGGGGTATTCCGCTGAAGAGGCCTACAGGATTCTGGCTGTGATGGATGAAAGCGATGGGAACGCCTCATCCGCTGAATCCAGTGGTTCAGAATATGAACCTGTAGACAGCAGTGGCACTCTAACCGCTAGTGAGGATGACGAGGTAGAGGTCCCTGCTACGGCCAGACGTACCCGATCCCATGTAAGAGTTCTGCCTACCCTGCATGATGATCCTCATTTGCAGCAGAGTGGTGCTAGCGCTGATCTTGTTTATGGTGCGGCATACACCAGCAGCGCAGCACATCCTGGACCTTCTACCAGCACTGCCGTATTCCCTGGTGAAGTGGCGAGCACCAGAAGGACAGTTTCAGCTGGTACGGTGGCACGTGCAATAACTCCCCTGTCGCAGCCACTGCGTTCACAGGCCCGTAGAACCCTTAGTCTCCCAGAGGTGCTGGCAAATCCTAATTGGCAATCCCCTGATTCTGCCGCACCCGTATTGCCCCCTTTCACCGCCCCCAGTCTGGAGTTCGCGTGGAGACGGCTCATTTAGGATCGGCCCTTCAGTTTTTTTAGCTGTTCTTCACCGCGGATCTCTATGACCTAGTTGTGGCAGAAACCAACCGCTACGCCATACAGTTTATTACCGCCAATCCGGAAAGCTACTATGCCCAGCCTTTCCGGTGGAAACCAGTCACCGTTTCCGAGTTAAAAAATTTTTTGGGCCTTCTCCTCAGCATGGGTCTAACTAAAAAAAAAATGTATTGCGGTCATATTGGTCTAAAGACCCAATACATTTCATGCCCATGTTCTCTGCTGCAATGTCTAGGGCACGTTTTGGAGGCCATCATGTGCGTTATGCATTTTACGGACAATAGCACCTGTCATCCAAGAGGCCACCCTGCTTATGACCGGCTCCATAAAATTCGGCCCCTCATAGACCATTTGTCATCCAGATTTGCAGATGCGTATACCCCTAATCAAAACATCTGCATAGACGAGTCCCTAGTACATTTTACCGGGCGCCTTGGCATAAAACAGTACATCCCCAGCAAGTGCACCCGGTATGGGGTCAAACTGTATAAGCTCTGTGAAAGGGCCACAGGCTATACATATCGTTTTAGGGTCTATGAAGGAAAAGACTCAAAACTGGAGCCGGTCGGATGTCCTGACTACCTGGGGAGCAGTGGCAAGATTGTCTGGGACTTGGTGTCACCCTTACTCCACAAGGGGTACCACTTATACGTGGACAATGTTTACTCAAGCGTGGCCCTCTTTCGGCACTTACATCTAGTCGGAATTCAATGCTGTGGCACCGCACGACCTAGTCGCCGGGGCTTCCCCCAACGGCTCGTTAGTACCCGACTTGCACGGGGGGAGAGGGCTGCCTTGTGTGACCAAGAACTGCTCGCGGTGAAGTGGAGGGACAAGAAGGACGTTTACCTTCTGTCCACCATTCACGCAGACACGACTGTCCAAATTGAACGGGCAACTGGAGTCATTGTGAAACCCCTCTCTGTCCACGACTATAACCTTCACATGGGAGGGGTGGACTTCAATGACCAGATGCTGGCTCCCTATTTAGTTTCCTGACGCACCAGACGCTGGTATAAGAACGTGTCTGTTTATTTAATTCAATTAGCGATGTATAATAGTTTTGTTCTTTACAGTAAGGCTGGGAGAACAGGATCCTTCCTAAAATTCCAGGAAGAGATCATTTCGGAACTCCTGTATTCAGGAGGGTCCGTGCCCCAAGTCCCTGATGTAGTGAGCTGGCTACATGGCAGACGTCTGTCTATCCTGGTACCCCAACTCAACATTCCCCAAGAAAAAGATAGTGTCTGTAGCAGGGGTGGAATAAGGCGTGACACCACCTTTTTTTTGTCCTGACTGTCCTGACCAGCCTGCCCTATGCATAGGAGAGTGTTTCCGCAAGTTCCACACTCAGGTACACTATTAGTGTAGGGATTGCATCTCACAGGACAGGCACACAGGGGTCTTAAGGCCCTTTCACATAGAGCTGCCACAAACTTCTCCTTTCACCTGGGACAAAGTGCATAATGTACTTCGCCACATCTCTGGGCGATTTGCGCTTTGCACATTGTCCCATGGGGAAGGAGAGGTTTGTCCTATAAAGGTAAAAAAAAAATAAAAAAATAAAAAAATCACCGGTAAGCAAAAAAGTTATTGTTCTGTTTCAAAAGTTTATAAAAGTTAATGTTCTCTAAAGTTAATGTTAATAAATTTATTGCGTTGCGGCCTGTTTTTTTTTTTTTTACCTTCTAGGTGGACCAAGCGATCAAGCAGCTGCAGCACTGATGTGCATTCTGACAGAAGCATTGCGCTGCTGTCAGATTACACAAAAGTCGGTGTATGCGGCGCTGCAAGACGAGATTTGTCCTCTGCAGTAAAAGATACGTTTGCCGAGGCATATGAGCTGAGGAGGCGGCCGTGTTCATATGCTTTGGCAAACACTTTGTATATATAAAAAAAAATAAAAAATCCCGGCAATTATTTATTCATCCACATCGATTGATGTGAATGGAGAAATCTGGTTTGCCAGGGCATACGAGCTAAGTGGGTATGGATGTTGGGCGGAGCTCCTATGTCCTGGCAGACGCCTTCCCCTCTTTCTTTTTGGCAGAGATTTTTTCATCCACATTGATCGATGCGAATGAAGAAATCTGTGCCGTTCATTTTTTCTTTCAGCCCAGAGGCTGAACGGAAGAAAAAAATCTCATTACCCGTATGCTCAATATAAGGAGAATAGCAGAAACTCCTAATGCTGGCCATACATGTAATGACTGCGGAGACCCTCAAATGCCAGGGCAGTACAAACACCCCACAAATGACCCCATTTTGGAAAGAAGACACCCCAAGGTATTCGCTGAGGGGCATATTGAGTCCAGGAAAGATTGAAATTTTTGTCCCAAGTTAGCGGAAAGGGAGACTTTGTGAGAAAAAAACAAAAAAAAAAATCTATTTCCGCTAACTTGTGCCAAAAAAAAATTCGTTGAACTCGCCATGCCCCTCATTGAATACCTTGGGGTGTCTTCTTTCCAAAATGGGGTCACATGTGGGGTATTTATACTGCCCTGGCATTTTAGGGGCCCTAAAGCGTGCGAAGAAGTCTGGGATCCAAATGTCTAAAAATGCCCTCCTAAAAGGAATGTGGGCCCCTTTGCGCATCTAGGCTGCAAAAAAGTGTCACACTTGTGGTATCGCCGTACTCAGGAGGAGAAGTTGGGGAATGTGTTTTGGGGTGTCATTTTACATATACCCATGCTGGGTGAGATAAATATCTTGGTCAAATGCCAACTTTGTATAAAAAAAATGGGAAAAGTTGTCTTTTGCTGAGATATTTCTCTCACTCAGCATGGGTATATGTAAAAAGACACCCCAAAACAAATTGCCCAACTTCTCCTGAGTACGGTGATACCACATGTGTGACACTTTTTTGCAGCCAAGGTGGGCAAATGGGCCCACATTCCAAAGAGCACCTTTTGGATTTCACAGGCCATTTTTTTACAGATTTTGATTTGAAACTACTTCTCACGCTTTCGGGCCCCTAAAATGCCAGGGCAGTATAACTACCCCACAAGTGACCCCATTTTGGAAAGAAGACACCCCCAGGTATTTCGTGATGGGCATAGTGAGTTCATGGAAGTTTTTATTTTTTGTCACAAGTTAGTGGAATATGAGACTTTGTAAGAAAAAAAAAAAAAAAAGAAAAAAAAATCATCATTTTCCGCTAACTTGTGACAAAAAATAAAAAATTCTAGGAACTCACTATGCCCATCAGCGAATACCTTAGGGTGTCTACTTTCCGAAATGGGGTTATTTGTGGGGGTTTTCTACTGTCTAGCCATTGTAGAACCTCAGGAAACATGACAGGTGCTCAGAAAGTCAGAGCTACTTCAAAAAGCGGAAGTTCACATTTTTGTACCATAGTTTGTAAACGCTATAACTTTTACCCAAACCATTTTTTTTTTTACCCAAACATTTATTTTTTTATCAAAGACATGTAGAACAATAACTTTAGAGAAAAATTTATATATGGATGTGGTTTTTTTTGCAAAATTTTACAACTGAAAGTGAAAAATGTCATTGTTTTGCAAAAAAATCTGTAATCTGCTAATTTTGATTAATAACAAAAAAAGTAAAAATGTCAGCAGCAATGAAATACCACCAAATGAAAGCTCTATTAGTGAGAAGAAAAGGAGGTAAAATTCATTTGGGTGGTAAGTTGCATGACCGAGCAATAAACCTCTAAAGTTGTGGAGTGTCGATTTGTAAAAAAGGGCCTGGTCTTTAGGGGGGTATAAACCTGTGGTCCTTAAGTGGTTAAGGGAAAACTAACGGCATCCACCAGCAGTGTTTAATTGCTGTGTGGATGACGCCACCTCAAAAATACAGAAAACTGCCACCTGAGGCGAGATTCTCATCTTGCCTCATGGCATAATTGGTCCTGGTTTGAATCAGTAGGGTCTGTAGTTTGTAAGGTAACTTTTAGTGGTCTTACACCAAAATGTCTGTATTAGAAAGTATTTGTTGCAAAAAGTCACATTTTAGGAGGTGCCCATTTCCTACTAAGTCACACCTCTTTTAACAAAGCTACACCCCCATTGCCAAGCAAGGTGGGGGAAAAAAAAAAAATCAGTAGATGTAAGATTTTGTGCCAAAATGCACAACGTTTTAGACAAAAGAGGGAGGGGGGGTGGTAGGAAGGGGCAGGCAAACATCATGAATGGGATCGAAGCCATTTAACATGTGAAAATGTAGAAGAGCCAAAACTAGCCTTGCATACATTAAAGTATGATTTAGAGTTATTATATTGTATACTGTAAAGAAGTCATAGAAAGGGCTAGAGGGCTGCAAAATCATCCCAAATAGGGGTAAGAGCTGTACAATTGCCCTGCAAACAAATGTGGAAATGATTTAAAATAACATAAAATATAAAAAATTATAATCTTGAGGCAGAGGTCTAAGTGGAGTAGTAAGTTGAGGAGGCTATAGATGTGATGGTGTAGGTGGAAGAGGCAGAGGAGATGGAGGCGGAAGCCAACACAGTTTTTTTGGGAGGGGGTTCTTTAATAAAGGGCACCTGTCACTGGGATTTGGGGTATAGAGCTGAGGACATGGGTTGCTAGATAGCACATCCACAATACCCAGTCCCCATAGCTCTGTGTGCTTTTATTGGGTTAAAGAAAAACTATTTGATACATATGCAAATTAACATAAGAGTCATATCTTGCTTGTGTGACCAGAGAAGAGTCGTATTTTCAAGCTCTACATTTGCATATGTATCAAATCGGTTTTTATACACAATAAAAGCACAGAGAGCTATGGGGACTGGGTATTGCGGATGTACTAGTGGCCATCTAGCAACCCATGTCCTCAGCTCTATACCCCAAATTTCGGTGACAGGTTCCCCTTAAACATACAGGGGCCAGCACTATTCAGTGAGGGCACAAAACTGGGCATTATACTTTGTGGGGACACTATGAGAGCATCAATACTGTGTGGGGGAACTAACGGGGTATAACTACTGTTAAGGGAGCACTAAGGCGCGTTATATTTGTTATATTGTGTGGCAACCCAAAGGGGACTGGGCAGGATTGGGGCATGTATAGACAGACATTGGGCAGAGGCGTGGCTTAGTGTAAAAAAAATTCTTGCGGTGCACTATGCACGCGGCTATTAATGTCCCTCCTTGGGCTTTTTCCAAACTTGGGAGGTATGAAATTCTGCATACATACCTTTGGTATAACAAGAAGTTGACCCCCTATATGCAGTAGAATGGTATAGCCCAGGTATCAATCCTGTGTAATTGTATTACCCCAGAGGGGGCACTGCTATACTTACACCTAGCTACTGTCTCTAATGGCTAGCAAAGAATGTCATCTGTCTATTTTAGGGGGTCCTCTGATACTGTACCTTAATAATATTGCTATGTAACTGTTATGTTATGTATTGTATGTCATGCACTGTGCCTGGTTACCCAGCAGGTGTCAGTGTATCTGGCAGAACCTCTAGATAGAAAGGAACTTACTGTTCAATTCTCCCCCCTTATGAGCAGAAGTGGGCTATTCCTGCTTCCTACCAAGGGATGGGTTGCAGGAAGCTGGGGAGTTGAATTTTAGAGTCCAAAGGGACCAGAGGGTTCTCCCCTCCTGCTGCAGGAGCCCTGAGGAAGCAGCCTGCAGAGCACTCCGGTTCCAGACAGTTCATAGACTGAGTATTACGAGAGGGAAAACTGAGCCACTCAACGGTACCATAACTGCTAGAAAGTCCAGTAACCAGACTGAAGACAGAGAATAGCACAGCAGAGATATAAAGCTAAATATTAACGTTTACCTGCCAGTTTACCCTGGCCTGCTGGAGCCAAGAGAAAGATAAAGTATTATTTGGATGACACAAGATTATTGCAAGTTTACTCAAGTAAAAACTGTTAAACTTCACCTGGAGTCGACATATTCCTCCAACTACAACTCCTTTGAATGCTATGGAGCCTAACCCTGGGGAGCGACGGTATCCAACATACCACTTCGCATTGCTAAACACTGGGACCCCGATCAGCCCTGCGGGGCAGCTTGCCGCATAATATATGTATGGCCTGTCTGAAACATGGCATCAGCCATGTCACATCAGTCACAACATATATCCCTGATATGCAGTAAGCAGCAATGTTACATGACATCCATGTTCTGGGTCAGCACACAGGATACATTCATGTCATAAGTGGATAAGACTAGTGGTGGAATCATGATTTGTATTGTGGTTATTCTGCCCATATTGTGCATAGTAAATATATGTAATGTGCTGTAATGATTATACTGCAATGATATGTTTGACGTTGCTGCCATCTAGTGGTCAAAGTTAGTTACTACCTTGCCAGAACTTTACAGGAAGTGTATTTTTTCTCAGAGTGAGAGGCAGTAACCTTTAACCTGGAGCTGTATTTCCTCCATTTCATGACTGCTCCTGCATGCAGAGGAGCTCTTGATCTATTCCTGGACTAATGATGGAATTGTCTGTGAGTACTCTCATTGATGGAATGAGGCTGCTGTATAATGTTTAATGTACTGACACATATGTTTTGTTGTAGTTTTACAAAGTTATTCAGAAAAAAGAATACATACAGATCTGATGTCTCACGTTCCTTGAGTTCTGAATTAGTAAGCTGTCTGACTAGTGTTATACAACAGTCAATAATGCGAAGCAAAACAGTGGTTATTAGAGTAACTACATTGCTGTGTGTATTTACATGGCTGTCTGTCTTATAGGTGATGTCATGTTGTCAATAAAGTTTGGTGTAAAAAACAAACACACACACACAGATCTGCGTCTACACAGACACTGACAGACATGATGAGTAGTGTTGAGCGAACTTGTGTTTTAAGTTTGGCATCTAAAGTTCAAATTCAGGTTATCGAAGTATCCCGTTATGGATTCTAAATTCCGTTATAGTCCATGGTAGCGGAATCCATAACGGAATACTTCGATAACCTGAACCCGAACTTTAGACGCCGAACTTAAAACACAAGTTCGCTCAAAGTCAACACTAATGATGAGGCATACTTACTAACATTTGAGTTGGTAAAATCGGGACATATCAGTCCTGCCCCGGGAATGCCCCAGAACCGCCCAGAAACACCGATTTGTGGACAGGGTTTGCATTAGTCCCACCCATTTTTAGCCGAGAATCAGGGACATGGCCGGCAAATTTGGGACAGTTGGCAGCGATGAGGTTCTGCTGCAGGTAGTAGCACTGTGTATAGTGTATATGCTCTGCACTTCAACACACTAGTGATGAGCGGCAGGGGCTATATTTTGCGATATTTCATGAATATTTTGTAGAATAATCATCATATGTTTGCGAATTCGCGAATTCAGGATTATTTTATTGAATGCGAAAAATCAGCAATGTAAAAATCGCGTAATGCGAATTCGTAACACGAAATACAGGCGTGGGTCATTTGGCTACATTTTTTAAGCTGCTAGAAGTTTCACGAGTTTCTCCTGAGACTGGAGAAAATGGTTGGAACGGCAGAACATTACAATAGCTTTATATGCAGATAGAGTCAAGTGATCCAATATATTCGCGATTGCGCTAATCGGCAGTGATTAGAATATTTTTTCGCACAACTTCACATTTTAGCAGGTCTGACTACAGATTACTGATTGGTGCACTAAGTATTGTTGTGAACTTGACATTGCTTCCTTCTCATTGGCCCACAAGCAAGAAGCAGAGAGAAATCATGTGTTCAGATGGAAAAATATGCTGAATATTCGATATAATGAATACATAGCACTATATTCTAAATATTAGCAAATTCTCAAAGTGGTGATATTCACAATAAAAATTTGCTATTCGAATATTTGCGCTCAACGCTAGTATTCACTTGTTATATCTGGACAGTTAAAGGGGTTGGCCACCCTAAGTATCAAAAATCCAAAGTGCCCCAGACAATAGCCAAAACTATGAAGTATTTATATCTAAAGCTAAATGTACTGGCTATATATAATTTTTCTAACCTGTTCACCATGACACACTTCCCTGGAGGAGCTCCTTGGGGGTAAGATATGAACAGAATAAATAGAGAAGGGAGATTTATCATTTTCCTTGTTTCTGAAAAGTGGCGTTAAAAACTTGAAAACTATGTGTTTGCAACTTTTTAACTGCTCCTTAAAAAAAAAGAAAAGAAAAAAAAGGGAAGTGACAATGGCCAGGAGGGGGCATGACCAGTCACCCCAGCAAATTTATGTTCCTTTTTCGCCAGTTTTCTGACTCAAATGAAGCCAGAAATCTATGGCAGCTCTTAGCTGTCAGAGATTATTGTTTAGATGCACGGACTGCCGGAGGAGAGAGATCTTTTGAGTGGGGAGGAAACTCTTTGTTGCACAAGAACTCTAATGAATAAATGTATACTTGTGTTCGGATCGGCTATCAGAAAGGTGTCCCTAACCTATCTAACCCTATCTTCAACAAGCAGTAGAATTGTGCCGTAACTGCTGCTGTAGGGCAGCCTAAAGGGGGCCACCCCTATATGAAGTGACTGTAAGATGGCGTGGGTGGGTGGGTGGGTGAAATCAGCTGACCCGTCGTCAGCCTAGGCCTACAGGAGCCTATAAATAGCCTAGTACCCACCCAGCCTGGCCTCACAGGTGCAAGTAAGTAGCCGTGTAATCAGCCTCTCCTCTCACAAATACAGCAAAATACTAGTATTTTGCTTAACACTTGTGTTCGGATCGGCTATCAGAAAGGTGTCCCTAACCTATCTAACCCTATCTTCAACAAGCAGTAGAATTGTGCCGTAACTGCTGCTGTAGGGCAGCCTAAAGGGGCCAAAAAGCATGGACCTTATTTAGAGTAAATATATACATACCATTACGATGCCCGCTTTGAACGCCGAAAACTCTGCCCGATGAAGGTGCGGAATATACCGTACATATCAGCGACTTCTATATACCTTACCTCTTTGTCACGTGCCGTTGTTTTAGGAGGTAGCTAAAGTTGATGTTTTGAAAGAGCGGACGGTAGTCAGAAACGATTTACCCCTATGTTGACGATCATATGAACATATTGCAAGAAGGTCTGAACCCGGGAGCTGCGGACTGAAATAACAATGGTGAATGTGATAGAAGACTTAATGAAGTCCAACCATTCGCCAAGGGCCCTGCTCAGACACCAACTGTTACTGGTAGCAAATACTACACCTATACTTATCCCCCAGGCCACTGCTTAAATTATTTCTTATTATTAATAAAGGACCCAAAAACTTAGAGGATGGCATATGCCGCTTAACTCTGATAATGGATCGGGACGTAATCGCCTGTAGTCGTGACAGGACTTATTAACCTGTAGTCGTGACAGGATTTCGTAATCGCCTGAAGACGTGACAGGACTTATTAACCTGTAGACGTGACAGGATTTCGTAATCGCCTGAAGACGTGACAGGACTTATTAACCTGTAGACGTGACAGGATTTCGTAATCGCCTGAAGACGTGACAGGACTTAACCTGTAGACGTGACAGGATTTCGTAATCGCCTGAAGACGTGACAGGACTTATTAACCTGTAGACGTGACAGGATTTCGTAATCGCCTGTAGTCGTGACAGGACTTATTAACTGCCAGGCGCGAGAGACCCTAATGGCGGGGCCAGGCGTCTGCGAGGGAAGAAATGTAACCTGAAGGAAGCAGCTATGTTCATTAGGAGAACGGTATCAGAGCGGTGTACTGACTGCCCCCGAGAAAATACTGAGTAACCATGATGTAGCAATGAAAAGAAAAATGCGGCCTTAAGTGGAAGCCGAAGTGATGTATGAACAGGTGGGTGAACGCAGCTCTGGATGTGAGTAGTGCCTGAAACATGGTATGGGCCCAGCTGTGAGCATGAAGAGCACTGTATAACGCAGCTGTGAATGCAATCTGAGCTAACAGGGTATCAATGTTATGCAACAGCTATGAAGGTAACACCCCCACATAATGCTGCAGGCTTTTTTTTTTTTTTTTTTTTTTTTCGGGATGGTCACCACAGCACCACCAAAAAAGAAAAACAAAAAACAAAACATAAACGTGTATGAACATGAAACTTGAAGCAACGACAATAAGGCAACATATAATGCACCTATACCCCAGCACAGAACCGCTGACACATGCGTGCCCATAACATACAGTTTATAGATAAACCACTCTTACCTATAGGAGCATCAGAACTCAAATGCGGGCGCCTCGACTGATCTGCGTGGATCCCCACATGCAGACCCCTGGTATACATACCCCAACTCCTTGCATGTTTGGCGTTAGCTACGGATGTGCCCCTGCATGTTAAAAACACACATTTATTTTTTATTTTTTTAATAGAGGAAACCTGCGACCATACCTACACCAAGCGCCTGCTAGGCCAACAACTATATGCAATGACCCCCAACAAGCCCCTAGACAGCCGAGCATTCCCTAGACCGTTAGCACCCCGCTCTGCTTTGAACCAGAGTACTGCGCATCGCATGCCGCCCTGTAGGCACCATGCCATCAAATGCAATACCACAGCATTTTTTTTTTTTTTTTCTCCTTACCATTGATATAAAACACAGCATGCATGACTTGAACCAACTAACAACCCTCATTCAACCGTTTAGCGCCCGACTCTGCTACATCTCAGAGCGCTACATGGCGCGGACCGCAGCGTTGGTCCCGTGCAAACCACTCCGATCCTACCGTGAATACCAGCGCCCTGCTAAGACATTCTGCCATCGCCCAGCCGTAAGGAGCCTCCACACCATGCTGCTGTATCCTAGAGCCAACTCACAGGTAGTGAAATCAGCTGACCCGTCGTCAGCCTAGGCCTACAGGAGCCTATAAATAGCCTAGTACCCAACCAGCCTGGCCTCACAGGTGCAAGTAAGTAGCCGTGTAATCAGCCTCTCCTCTCACAAATACAGCAAAATACTAGTATTTTGCTTAACACAAATCGATCTGCTCACATAGCGAGGAGCCTCCTGTATATCATCACACAACTTACTCCCAGCTAGAAATCCTCTATGAATATATGACTGCCCTTCACCTGGGGAAAAAGGGGGAACGAGTGTAGTCAGACATCTCTATATACAATGTACAGGGGTTCACACATCGGTATATACAGCATACAGGGGGTCACGGATCTCTATATACAGTGGTGGAGGTCACACAGTGAATACAGTATACAGTGGGGGTCACCCATCAGTAAATACAGTGTACAGTGGTAGGGGTCACATATCACTGTATGGGGGGTGTCACACATCACTATATACAGTGTGTAGGAAGGAGAGGGCACACATTTACAGATGAGACCAGTGACTGCTGATATCACTGACCTCGGCCATACTGGCAGCAGAGAAGGTGTTAAAGCTCCTGAACTGTTGGTCTGGCTGTGATAAACATGTGTATGATAATAACACAGAGCAGAGGGGCCATAAACCAGACAGACACTTGGATTCCTCACAGTTTGTGGTCCACAGCTCCATCCCGGCTCTGCTACATCCTCACATACAGCAGGATCCTCTCAGTACAGGAGAGACAGAGGGGGCAGAGCCTGCAGTCAGATCAACCATCACAGCTTCTCCTCAGTCTCCCTTGCTCCTGCAAAATTTTCTTTATTTCAGCTTTTAACAAGTATCCCTGCTAAGCCCCTCCAGCCCTGCACAGCCAGGAGTGCCAGTCACAGAATGAAAGCACCTCTGATACAAACAGGGTGCATTAGGACCCAGACAGCAGCACACTCCTTAAGGCATGGACCAGGTTGCACCTCCATGGCACTTGTAGGGATGGACGAGACAGCTGTGAGAGCAGGGAGCGTGGCCTCCAATAGCAGGAAAACCAGGCAGATCTGCTTAAGAAGATATATTAGTAAGTGTAATATCTCCCTACTTTCTTTCCAGTTTTAATAAGTGCTAACAGAGTGGCCAACCCCTTTAACTAAAAGCCAGGTCACATGATAACTGTGAAGGTCACATGATGGCTCAAATGACTGATGTACAGATGCATTTAACATTTATTGAAATGGGCCATACCATTTTTTTTCTTTAGAGAGAGGCTAATGTATGAATATAATAAAGGTCTGCAAGCAAAATTTTAAATAGAGGTATATTAGAAAACTTTTCAACATCCTACTCTAAATAAATAAATGTTAAAACCAGAATACCTCTTTAAGTTGTAAAGCGTTCTAAAAAACAAAACAAAACAAAAAAACTGCATAAATGTGACTCCGTTTAATGTGTTCTTTATGCCACATGTAGTTACTGGAATATCAATTCCAGATTCTTGTTAATTATAAAATGAGACGTGCAGGAGGTGCCGTATATGTCTAATTGCAATCAGATAATTTCAGTACGAATGTGGAATGTTCTGTAATGTTTTTCGTATAAATGTTAATTGCCGCAGTTATAAAAGTCAAAATCCTGACTCAATGTTTTACAGAATAATCACTTAGATACAGCAGCAGTATAAAACATAAAGAGGCTCTTCATATGTAAATGCTTCAACATCTGCTGGTATATTATGTAATAATAAAGACCCTGAAATCATTGTAAACTGTGTAGATATATTTTAAATATATACATGCAAATGGTAATGAATAATGGAGATGACTGTGCAGTATCTGTTCAGTCAAAAACCCATAAAAAAAAAAGTATATGGTCTATATGAAACCACCAAATATATTCGTTTCCAAAATTGTGCTGGTTGAAAATCATTCAGGTTATGTAGATTTTTGTATTTTTACTATTAAAATATGCAGTGTGCTTTATTAAACCAATGCACCTCTGTAAGGTGGGTGTCACTGTAGTCGATGAGGCAAGGTGCTCACTAGTTGTCGATGAGGCATCTGTCAGGAATCAGGAGGCAGTTTTGACAGGAGTGATTAATAATCATATACTGATCAATCCTGCTTTAAACTGTAGTTTGTAAGTCACCCAATTATTACCGGACAGAAATAAATCACGAAAAAATGGACTCACAAAACGTAGAGCCACCAATATCACCCAAAAATTGAACCACAAGCTTCACAAAGTGAAAGGGGGCCGAGAGGTCAGCACACCAAAAACAGGGAAAAGAATGAAAGAACATCCCCGGAAGAAGCCAGGACACTGGTGAAACGGTGTTTGGCAAGGAGGCGGCTGAGAGATCGACACACCATCCAGGGTACGTTTATTCTTTTCTAATCACCAAGTTTTTGCCCTTATATTTGCCTCTGCTGCAGCATTGCCCGGGGCTTATTGTTCAGAGGTGTCTTGGTGTTTTTTCATCTTTTATTCATTTCCCTGTTTTTAGTGTGCTGACCTCTCGGCCCCCTCTTGGGTCCTGTTCCTCATTCTTGTGTTCCACCTCTGTGTTGCCTTGTATTATTATGTATGTATTTATTATACATTGTCAATAAAGTTTTTCGATTTTCACTTTGTGAAGATTGTGGTTCAATTTTTGGGTGAGAATGGAGCGAACCAAATTGTACATTCAATGTGGGGAGCCATGATGTCATGGCACCTAACATTGATGATTGACAGTTTGATAAATAATTATTACTTACCTACTTTAGGAATGGGTTAACCCAGATGCTGTGGGTGCTCGTGTAGTTTTGGATGAATTTGATTGGAGATCTCAGCAACGGTCTTTCTGAACCTATATACGAACAGAAAATAACGATATTAGCGCATTCACGTAAGTATTTCCACAAGATACAGACCTGCAATCATCATCGCTATGGAAGATCTTTTAAAAGAACTCAAAAGCGGAGAGTCAAGGAGGTGAAGCCTGGCTGAGAAAATGCTTACAAGTGGAACTGGAACAACAAGAAGATCCTCCTATATCAATTGATCCTGACTGCTGCGTAGGACCCGGCGCGAGCTCAGAGCGAATCGATTCTGCCCCTGTTACCGGCGCGCGCATGCACAGTAACTCCGTGTCAGTCTCTCCGCTCCGTAAACGTCAGAGGAAAGATAAGAGGGCATATTCTCCCTCTCAATATGCGCCTCTCTCAAGCAATAAGAAGACTCACTCAGCATCTAATCGTGGAAGCAGAAATTTCCAACGACGCCATACACAACCAACAGTCGTCCAGGAGTCATCTCCTGCTCCAACTGCCGATATTCCTCCTGCACGATCTGCTACTGGTGAGCCTACCTTATTAAAAAATCTAAGTGACTGCAAATCCACTGGGCACTATTAAACAGGATATTAATTCTTTTAACATCGATTCTTCTCATCCGAAGATTCGGTTGTTTAATGAATTTTTACAATACTTATCCAAACAGGAGGAATCTCCTGCTAATGTTTGGTCTGATTTAGTTAATGTCAGTCAAGTTAATTCTCTTAATAGTTTGACTGACGCTAACCCAATTATTCATTCTCCTCCTAATATGTTTAACTTATCTAATAATAACACTGAGCCGACAATTATTCCTGAGCTTGAATTTAGTTCAGGAATAAAAGAAACATCTGTTAAGGAAGTGCTTGCATGTCAAATTTCTCCACTGGGGCTCCATTTACCCTTAAGTGTAAAAGAAAAAATATGGAGAAAAGAATACATTACATTTTTTTCTTTACTGCCTTCTTCAAGTGAAAATTTTAAAAATGAAACAATGAAAGATAAAAAATCTGATACAGATGATAAAGAAAATTTCATCAAAAATCTTTTTTAAACTGGCTGCAGGCCTTTGGCATATATGCAGCAGTTTTAGGGGACAAATATCCGAACCTTTGTACTGGTTTATTTTACCATGTTGATTCTATTCTTGAAGCATACAAAAATTTTGGCGGAATAGGATGGTTTTTATATGAGTCTTTTCGTCAGAAACTTGCAGTTTATCCAAATCTCCACTGGGGTAGCAAAGACGTTGGGCTTTGGTTAAATCTTATGCTTCCTAACAAAAATCATCTTTTTCGTCAATCCAACTTCCAAAATATAAAAAGAGGTATCTGCTTCGCTTTCAATGAATCAATATGTAAATGGCAACACAACTGCAAGTACAGACATGAATGTTCTTTCTGTGCCGGTTCACATTCAGCCACTAAATGTTTTAAGAAGCAGGGAATTTTTTTTCCCAAACCCCAGTAAAGATTTTCAATCATTCAAGCAAGGTGACACCTCTGAATTTAACAAGAATAATTCAGTGGCTAGGTCTCTACCCAAACACTCTGATGGCTAAATTTTTAATTGACAGTTTTTCCAATGGTTTTTTCATACCTGAGTTTTCTGGTCCAGGATGTATTATTGTTGAAAATGCGTTATCTGTAAAGCAGGAATATTGATATTGTTAAGGAACAAATTTTATCTGAAATTTCAGCGGGTAGAATAGCTGGTCCCTTTATTTCCCCTCCTTTCTTGAATTTTCGAACATCTCCTTTAGCACTAGTACCAAAGAAAGAACCAAATTCTTTTTGCCTCATTCACAATTTATCATACCCTGAATGTAGTTCTCTAAATGATGAGATAGATAAAAATAAAGCGAGTGTGAAATATTCGTCATTTGATCAAGCCTTGTTATTTTTACAAAAAGCAGGCCGGCATGCTCTTCTTGCCAAAGCTGACATTAAATCGGCATTTAGACTATTACTTATAAACCCCATAGGTTATAATTCATTAGGCTTTAAATTCCTTTACAGATTCTATTATGATATGGCCCTTCCTATGGGATTCACTTTATCATGCTTTTATTTTGAGGCATTTTCCACCTTTTTGCACTGGGTAGTAGATATTCATTCAGGTAGTGGATTTATTTTACATTATTTGGATGACTTTTTATTTATAGGTCGTAAAGACTCTGACGAATGTTTGAATCTTTTAAATAAATTCATTGGTATAGCTAATTATTTCAGCATTCCGTTAGCCTTAGATAAGACTGTTTACCCAACTACAAGTCTAAAGTTTCTGGGCATTTTTATAAACACAGTAACTATGGAATTTAGTATACCAATGGAAAAAATTCATCAAACAATTCTACAATTAATATGCATATACAAAAAAGAGAAAATTACTCTAAAACTTCTCCAGTCACTCCTAGGTTCCTTGAATTTTATCTCCCGCGTGATTCCCATAGGAAGGGTCTTTTCTAAAAGACTTTATGCTGCCACATCAGGTAAGTCTGCACCTAACTCTCACATTCGAATCTCAAAACAATTAAAGATTGACATTTCTTTTGGTTGCAATTTTTGAGCGAATTTAATGGTCACACTATTTGGCAGGAAGAGTTTGTAGGTTCAGATACTTTGTCCCTTTATACTGACGCGTCTGGTGCCATAGGTTATGGTGCATATTTTAACAACTATTGGTCTGCAGAACGTTGGCCGTTACTCTGGACTAATAATTGCAAGTATTCAAAAAATTTAGTTTTTCTGGAATTATTCCCAGTTCTGGTTTCCTTAACAATCTGGTATAGAGAATTCCAGAATAAGAGAATTCTTTTAAGATCAGACAATATGGGAGTAGTTTTTTCGGTAAATTGTTTATCTTCCAAATCTCCATTGGTTTCTTCTTTACTACGCAAGATAGTATTTCAATGCCTTAAATTTAATATTTGGATAAAGGCTAAATTTATTTCAGGGAAAGTTAATTATCTTGCTGGTTATTTGTCCCGACAGCGCTTCAAGGAATTCTTCTCGATGGCACCTCAAGCTTGGAGATAACAGACGACTAACTAATGAACCTATTTCAAGTTCATTAGCTAAGAATACATTGGCAGCTTATTCTGCCGCATGGCTTGAATGGAAGCTATTCTGTGTTTCTCAAAAAATTTCCCATGTTGAAAATTGTATTGATTTTTCTCTTAATATGTATAAAAAAGGTTTACAGGCCAAAACCATATCCAAAAAATTATCTGGTATTTCTTTTTTCTTTAAACTGAGAGGTTTCAATTCAATTTTAGAATTAAACAAATTATTAAAGGAATTAAAAGAAAGTCATATCTTAAGGAAAAAACTAGACCTCTATCTGTTGAATTATTACAAAACGTTTTAGGTAAGTTAGTGTCGGTATGTTCTTCAGAATACGAAGTGCAATTATTTTCGGCAGCATTCACAGTAGCTTTCTTCGCTGCTCTAAGAATAAGTGAGATTGCAGCTGACGATAAACATTCAAATCCTCCTATATCTAAGGCGGACATATCATTAGGGAGCGGTTTTTTGAATTTGCATATTAAAAAATCCAAGACAGATCAATCTAGTAAAGGAGCTTGGCTTTGCTTGAAAAGTTTTCCAGTAAAGTCAATTTGTCCGGTCAACAATATGATTAAATGGCTACAGTTAAGAAAACATGATTCTAAAGCTTTATTTAACCACCTTGATGGCTCTCATTTATCTAAATACCAATTTAATAATATTTTTCATAAATGTCTTTATGAATTAGGTTATGCAAATTTTAAACTTTCTGCTCATTCTTTTAGAATAGGTGCAGCAACATTTGCTGCTCAAATAGGTCTAGATAGTTCTATTATCAAATGTATAGGTAGATGGAGGTCCAATTGTTATAATCTTTACATTCGGCCTAACCTTATTATTCATTAATTCTAGGATCTACGAAAGTTATTTGGATTATTGGGGACGAATTGATTGAATTGGCAAAGAGAAGATCTACCTATAAACATTCCACGTTAAACTTAGGGTTTTCCAAAGACTATTCAATTAATTGGTGTTTGTTCCCAGGCCTAAAAATTTCCAAAATTTATGAAAAAGTCTATTACATGTATTCAAAAATGTCTAAACCAGATTTAATTATTTTACACATTGGTACTTTTGATTTGGGTAGAATCAAAACACATTTGTTAATTTATGAATTAAAAGAGTTGTTATGTAAAATATGTCACTTACTTGATGGTTCTGTCTTTGTATTTTTGGATATTATCCCCAAGTTTTCTTGGTCCAAAGTGGAATTATCCTTTTTAGAAACAATTAGAAAAAGAATTAATAAAAAAAATTGAGATTTATTTGAAAGAAATAGGACATAGTTCTTACAGACATGTTGAACTTGAGGGATTTGTTAGAGGTCTTTACCAGGCAAAACATGATCAACTATCTGATATTGGTTGCGATATATTCATTTCGGATTTACAGAACATGATAGATAATGGTATTAAATAAAGGTTGGCGATGTTTATTGGGCCACTTCGCGTGCGATTTGGCGATGTGGGGGTTAAGTCACTCTCACGAGTGGACTTTGTGGTTTATGGTTATTGGTAGAATATATTTCTATAATTATATTTGTTATTAAAGTTTGATTAATTAATCAGTATATGATTTAATTACTGGTTAAGTAATAAGCATCGCGGCCTTTATATACCCAACCAATCAATAAAGTTATTTGGTTAATTCTACAATGTGTATTGATTTATTTATATATTGGGTTTATTAATGGGGCCTATGAAATCATGGAGCGAACCAAATTGTACATTCAATGTGGGGAGCCATGATGTCATGGTACCTAACATTGATGATTGACAGTTTGATAAAAAATTATTACTTACCTACTTTAGGAATGGGTTAACCCAGATGCTGTGGGTGCTCGTGTAGTTTTGGATGAATTTTATTGGAGATCTCAGCAACAGTCTTTCTGAACCTATATAAGAACAGAAAATAACGATAATAGCGCATTCACGTAAGTATTTCCACAAGATCCCTCCCTCTCTTCCCTATTTATTTTATTTCGTCGCTTTGCTTATTGACGGGGGTTAAGTCACTCTCACGAGTGGACTTTGTGGTTTATGGTTATTGGTAGAATATATTTCTATAATTATATTTGTTATTAAAGTTTGATTAATTAATCAGGATATGATTTAATTACTGGTTAAGTAATAAGCATCGTGGCCTTTATTTACCCAACCAATCAATAAAGTTATTTGGTTAATTCTACAATGTGTATTGATTTATTTATATATTGGGTTTATTAATGGGGACTATGACATCATGTAGTTTGTATGTGTATCACATGGAGGCACATTACACCCATGAGGCTTAACTTAACCCGTAGCGGACTTGCGCCGTACATGTACGGTGAAGATGTCCGTGACTTAAGAACCAGCGCAGTACATGTACGGCGCTGTGATCGGGCGGGTGCAGGAGATGCGCCCGCCCAATCCGCGGCAGGGATCTAGCAGTCACTGATAGCAGGACCCCTGCTGCATGCGCCGGCATCAGTGAAATCACTGATACCGGTGCATTAACCCTTGATGTGCTGCGGTCAGAGCTGACCGCTGCATATGCTATGTCCCCACGGGAATCGGAGCTGCCATTGGGTCTCCTTGCTGCTGTGACGGGGACCAGATGGCATGGAAAGCAGCACAATGCCTTCCTTAGGCATCGGAGCTGCCTTCCGGGGGAGAGCCTGTGAGATCCAGCCCTCTGGATCTCACAGGCAGGAAGCTGTACAAGTAATACACACTGTATTACCCTTACAGCCAATGCATTCAAATACAAGTATTGGAATGCATTGTAAAGGGGACCAGACCCCAAAAAGTTGAAGTCCCAGAGTGTAACAAAAAATCAAGTGAAAAAAAAGTTTAAAAAATAAAGTTTTCCAAAAAATAAAATTTAAAGTTTCAAGTAAAAAAAAATTTTATATCCTTTTGCCAAAATAAAGGGAAAAAAATTGCAAAAAATAGGGGAAAAAGAAAAGTACACATTAGGTATTGCCGCGTCCGTATCAACTAGCTCTAAAAAACTAACACATGACCTAACCCATCAGATGAACACCATCAAAAATTTTTAATAAAAACTGTGCTAAATAAAAAAAAATTTGGTCACCTTACATCACTAAAAGTGCAACACCAAGCGATCAAAAAGGCGTATTTCCCGCAAAATAGTACCAACCTAACCGTCACTTCATCCAGCAAAAAATGAGCCCCTACCTTAGACAATCGCCCAAAAGATAAAAAAAACTATGGCTCAGAATATGGAGACACTAAAACATAGTTTTTTTTGTTTCAAAAATGCTGTTATTGTGTAAAACTTAAGTAATCAAAAAAAGTATACGTATTAGGTATTGCCGCATCCGTAAAAACCTTCTCTATAAAAATACCACATGACCTAACCCCTCAGGTGACCACCGTAAAAAAAAAAAAAAACTGTGTCAAAAAAGCAATCACAAAAAGTGTAATAGCAAGTGATCAAAAAGTCATATGCACCCTATAATAGTACCAATCAAACCGTAATCTCATCCCCCAAAAAATAAGCCCCTAAACTACGGCTTTTAGAATGCGGAGACACTAAAAAATCATTTTTTTCAAAAATGCTTCGTTATGTAAAACGGAAACAACCAATCAAAAAAAGTAGCCACATTTGGTATTTTCGCGTCCGTAACAACTTGCTCTATAAAAATTCCACGTGATCTAACATGTCAGATAAATGTTGTAAATAACAAAAAATTAAAACTGTGCCAAAACAGCTATTTGTTGTTACCTTGTAATATAGAGCAACCAAAAACCATAAGTACCCTAATATAGTACCAACAAAACTGCCACTTTATCCCGTAGTTTCCAAAACGGGGTAAATTTTTGGGAGTTTCTACTCTAGGGGTGCATCAGGGGGGACATGGTGTCAAAAAACCAGTCCAGCAAAATCTGCCTTCCAAAAACCTGCCTTCATTTCCTTCTGCGCCCTGCCGTGTGCCCGTACAGCAGTTTCCGACCACATATGGGGTGTTTCTGTAAACTACAGAATCAGGGCCATAAATATTAAGTTTAAGTTTTGGCTGTTAACTCTTGCTTTGTAACTGGAAAAAAAATGGATTAAAATAGAAAATCTGCCAAAAAAGTGAAATTCTGAAATGTCATCTCTATTTTCCATTAATTCTTGTGAAACACCTAAAGGGTTAACAAAGTTTGTAAATTAAGTTTTGTATGCCTTGAAGGGTGTAGTTTCTAAAATAGAGTCACTTTTTTGGAGTTTCCACTCTAGGGGTGCATCAGGGGGTCTTCAAATGTGACATGGCAGCTTAAAATTATCCCAGTGAAATCTGCTTTCCAAAAACCATATGGTGTTCCTTTCCTTCTGCGCAATACCGTGTGCCCGTACAGCAGTTTACGACCACATATGGGGTGTTTATGTAAACTACAGAATCAGGGCCATAAATATTGAGTTTTGTTTGACTGTTAAACCTTGCTTTGTAATTGGAAAAAAATTATTCAAATGGAAAATCTGCCCAAAAAGTAAAATTTTGAAGATTTATCTTTATTTTCCATTAATTTTTTGGTTTTAAATACCTTGAGGGGTGTAGTTTCTTAAATAGGGTAATTTTTGGGTGGGTTCTATTATGTAAGCCTCTCAAAGTGAACTGGTCCTTAAAAAGTGGGTTTTGGAAATTGTAACGCTCCAAAGAGTGTGGACCCGCTGTGCCACTTACCTGTATGGCTTTGGGCCAAACTTGGGAGCGGAATCTAAATGTTCCCCTGGTCTTCACCCTTTATCCCGCTTCAGGATGCAGAAGCTGGTCTTAGCTGCAGGGGAGACACCAGGTCGCTACTGCAAGAATGGTCCCGGCAGCTGCAAGCACTGGGGATAGAGGCAGGTGGAGCGAGCTGTCGCTGGATGGAATAAGCGCAGCAGCAGAGTCAGATGAAGCAGAGCTGTTAGAACAGCAGAGATGAATAGCTCAGGTGGAGCCGGTGTAACAAGCTGAACAGCAGACAGAGGCCTGGTTTACAATCCGAATCATACACTTTAGAGCAGCAAGGTACAGGAGGATCAGGCAGAGACGATGTCAGGATACAGGCTAAGGTCGGAAGCAGGATAACAACACAGGAACAACGAGCTGGAACCTTCGCTGTAGAAAACTACAATATTGCTCAGGCATCACATCAAGGGGGGAAACACCCTTATAAAGGTGGTGCCTGGCCGGCATTGGAGAGAAGGCGGAATCTGGGGCGTGCATGAACACTTAAAGAAATAGGACACGTGCGGCTCCTACAAGGTGCAACTAAAGCTGTCGCCACCTGCGACAGTGCAGGAAAGCAGGTCCGGAGCCTGCAGAGGAGAGGAGGAGCCTTGTGTGCAGTTTGACTGAGGTACATAGCAGGATGCGCTGCACGCTGGCGGCTGCCAACTGCCATTGTTACAGAAATTTTCTGAAAAATTTTAAGATGTGCTTCTTAACTTCTAAGCCTTCTAACGTCTCCAAAAAATAAAATGGCATTCAGAAAATGATCCAAACATGTAGTAGACATATGAGGAATATAAAGTAGTAACTATTTTTGGAGGTATTGCTATCTATTATAAAAATACAGCCACAAAATGGGATATCTTTAAAAGCATCCTAAAATCTCATTGTGAGAGGTACTTACCGTATGGGAATAAAAGGTTAAGGAACAAAAATAAACCAATGTGGATAAATAGAACTATAAAGAAAGCAATAAATGACAAAAAGAAAGCATATAAATCACTAAAACAGGAGGGTGGCACGGAAGCACTGAAAAACTATAAGGCAGTGGCGTAGGGATCGCCATAGCAACCATAGCAGTGGCTATGGAGCCCTACGCCACTGGGGGCAGCGGCGGCTGACCAGGCCCCCTCGGTAATGTGATCTAATCTTACTATCTCCTGAAGTCTCCTGATGTGTCTGGGATTCGAACCCACAACCTCCAATGTATCAGTGTATCTGAGAGATATAGCAGGGCTGAGTGTGCTGGGACAGCTGTCATAGAGATATAGCAGTGCTGGGTGTGTTTGGGCAGCTGTCATGTGTATAGATGTAGCAGAGCTGGGTTTGCTGGGGCAGCTGTCATATATAGAGATATAGTAGAGCTGAGTGTGCTGGGACAGCTGTCATATAGAGATATAGCAGTGCTGGGTGTGTTTGGGCAGCTGTCATGTGCATAGATGTAGCAGAGCTGGGTTTTCTGGGGCAGCTGTCATATATAGAGATATAGCAGAGCTGAGCTAGGACAGCTGTCATATAGAGCTATAGCAGTGCTGGTTGTGTTTGGGCAGCTGTCATGTGTATAGATGTAGCAGGGCTGGGTTTGCTGGGGCAGCTGTCATAAATAGAGATATAGCAAAGCTGAGTGTGCTGGGACAGCTGTCATATAGAGATATAGCAGTGCTGGGTGTGTTAGGGCAGCTGTCATGTGTATAGATAGATTTAAAAAAAAAAAATTAATACCTGACTGTTACTGCCATGGGGGGAGTGGGAAGCACTTGATACTGGCACGTGGGGGGAGGGGGGTTGGCACCTGATACTGGCACATGGGGGGGAGGGTTTGGCACTTGATACTGGCACATGGGGGGGAGAGAGGCACTTGATACTGCCACTTTGTTGGGGGGTAGATGGCACTATGATATACTGGGACATGGGGGAGGGAGAGGCACTTGATACTGGCATGTGGTGGGGGGGTTGGCACTTGATACTGGGACATGGGTGGGTTTGGCACTATGATACTGGCACATGGGGCGGAGGAGAGAGGCATTTGATTCTGGCACATGATGGGGGGCATCTATGGGGACACTTACTGGCACATTATTGGGGGGCATTATGGGGGACACTAGGCCGGCAGCCTATCAGAGGCCGGACACTGAGGGGCATCTACTGGGGCACTATATATGGGGCATTTTATACTGGTGCATTATGGGGGGCACTATGGGGACATTAGCTCAACTGGGGCATTACAAGGGGGTATTTTTTGCACTGTCACATTATAAGGAGAATTATTTCTACCGGGGGGGGGGGCATTATGGTGGGCTTTATTAATCCCCCATGGTATGACCCCCTAGTAGCAGCACAGCCTCTCCCTGCTCTGCTATCCCTCTGCCCCTTCTCCAAATCCTTATTATGAAATCTTTCTCATTAGGGTAAAACACAACATCAGCTCCACCGAGCCCCCGGCCAAAGTGTGGAATTGGCGTCCGAGATCCCCAAGGGCCAAGCCAAGTAACTGTAAGTTTTCATATGAAATATGTTTATGTTATACCACTACACTGTGGTGCCAAATTGTAGTATACCACTACACTGTGCCAAAGGAGTGGGGTTTACACAGGAGGAGGGAGGTGCGAAGCGCGGTGGGGGGGCCCTTACAAATATTTGCTGTGGGGCCCAGTCACTTCTAGTTACACCCCTGCTATAAGGAAAAAAATAGAACATGTAAAAAACAAATAAAAGCGGCCAAACTAGAGACCGAGAGATTAATTGCCAAAGAGAGTAAAACAAACCTTAAAATGTTCTTCAATTATATAAATGTTAAAAAGTATAAATCTGAAGGTGTCGGCCCTTTAAAGAGTAATGAGGGGGAAGTCGCAGAGAGCGACGAGGAGAAAGCAAAGCTGTTAAGTATTTTTTTCTCCAATGTATTTACTGAGGAAAATAAACTGTCAGATGAAATGCAGAATGTCAAAATAAATTCCCCATTAAAAGTGTCCTGTCTGACCCAGGAAGACCCAGTACAGCGACTTAAAAAGATTAGAATAGACAAATCTCCAGGACCGGATGGCATACAGCCCCGTATCCTAAGGAAATTAAGTAATGTCATAGCCAGACCCTTATTTCTGATATTTGCAGACTCTATACTGACAGGGAATGTCCCACAGGATTGGCGCATGGCAAATGTGGTGCCAATATTCAAAAAGGGTCCAAAAACAGAGCCTGGAAACTATAGGCCGGTAAGTTTAACATCTGTTGTGGGTAAACTGTTTGAAGGTTTTCTAAGAGATGCTATCTTAGAGCATCTCAATTGGAATAAGCTAATAACGCCATATCAGCATGGCTTCATGAGGGATCGGTCATGCCAAACTAATTTAATCAGTTTCTATGAGGAGGTAAGTTCTAGACTTGACAGCGGCGAATCAATGGATATCGTATATCTGGACTTCTCCAAAGCATTTGACACTGTACCACATAAAAGGTTAGTATATAAAATGAGAATGCTCGGACTGGGAGAAAACGTCTGTATGTGGGTAAGTAACTGGCTCAATGATAGAAAACAGAGGGTGGTTATTTTTATTTTATTTTTTTAATTCGTTTTTATTTGAATTTCACATAAAAAACACATCCGTAAAAAAACACATTACTCTAACACTAAGCAAAAATCAACCATTAACAGTTAATGATTACAGTTCCTTTTTTTCTTTTTCTTTTCCCTTCCTTCTCCCCTTTCCCTCCCTCCCCCCCTCCCTCCCCCCCTCCCACCCCAGAAAGGAAAGGAGAGGAGGGGGAGGGGACGTGGGAAAAAAAAAAAAAAAACATCCTCCGGCACTAAAGTAACCAGTTTTTCCACACTTGGTCGAGATTTGGTGACTTTTTTGTGTGATTCTTCATCACTCGTTCTTCTTTAATTAAATTATCTATAATTTTTCTCCACTGTCCCACCGTCGGTAAATCTGCTTTTATCCATTTCCTGAGTATAAGCAATCTGGCCTGAAATAATACTTTATTCAAAACCAGTCGTGTTTTTTTTTATTTAGCTTCAAATGTTCAGTTGCCCCTAGAATACAGATTATTGGATCATTGGGCAACCGAACTTTCAGGAGCAAAAATACGGTTTCCATTATTTCTGTCCAATATCTATGGAGCTTGGGACATCTCCAGAAACAATGTATTAAGTCTGCTCTCTCCTCCCAACATTTTGGACACTTATCTGTTGCTCTCACTCCCATTCTTTTCAACATCCATGGAGATCGATGTAATCTGTGCACTATGAAGAATTGTGAGATCTTGTGTGAGCCCCTATCCAAAATTGTCGCGTAATTTCTAAGGGCATCTCTCCAATTTTCTTCTGTAAAGGAGTCTAGATCCTTCTCCCATTTTTCCACAGCAAGCATTGTAGTCCTTTTTCTCTTTCCTTCCATCAAAAGCCTATATCTCCTTGCGGTTGTTCCTCCTCCTTCCCCTACTATAGTGAACTTATCCAACCTATCTGATTTTTCCCTTCTATACCTATCCTCCTGTACCACTGTCCGCAGTGCATTCCTAAGTTGGAAATATTTATACATCTCAATATGGGGGATCCCAAATTCCAACACCATTATGTTAAAGTCCTTCAACTTATCTTCATCAAAAATCTGGTCTAGATATTTCATTCCTTTTTTCCCCCAATCTATATAGTCCCTTATTGTTTCTAATTCTTTTAAATTAAGATTTTCCATATCGGTGTGTAATTCAAAAACCCTTTAATTACCCAACCTAGGGGTGGGGTAATAGCGGTGGGCGGCCCATGGACGGATGGGCGAAATGTAAGAGGTTGACAACGATGCTTCGCATCAGTGAACCAGTAAGGGGGTTGATGGGGGGTGGGTATCAATGGGTGTGGGTGGATGGGTGGGGGGGGACCCCGGCTTGGTTGCGGCTGCCTTTGGGGGGTGACGGACGCCTCCTCTATAATTCATGATGACTAGTAATAGAGTCATGATATGGAATGTGCGTGGACTGGCTGATAGAATGAAAAGGGTAGTGGTCTTTGATTTAATTACTCGACACCTCCCCGCAATAGTTGCTTTATTAGAAACGCATGCCACACCGAATATCCCTGAGTATTTAATAAAGAGATGGGCTGGACATCAATTTCACTCTGGTCTCTCGGCATATTCCCGAGGGATCAGTGTGTATATACACCATAGCATCGACTTTATCCTGCTAGACCAGTCGATTGATAGAGATGGGAGATATATCTTCCTCTTCGCCCAATGGAATGGTAGTAGGTGCGTCCTTGCTTTCTTGTATATTCCCCCACCGTTCACAATGACAGTTTTAAAGCAGCTGGCACTCTTTATACATAATAGAGAGCGCTCTCCGATATTAATATGTGGTGACTTTAACTGCGTGCTCGACCCGGCGCTGGATAGATTTTCAACCGCCCGGAAAAGTGCGCAGGATAAACATGTTCTACTTCGCGGGTTCTGTGAGGAGATGGGTTTAACCGACGTCTGGCGATGGCTTTACGGCAACAAACAGGTGTTCTCCTGCTTTAGCAAAGCGTATAGCGCTATGTCTAGGATCGATATGGCCTTGGCCAATGAGCAGATGCTTGAATCTATCTCAAAAATGACATACGAGACCCATGGCATATCCGACCATTCACCGATCTTACTGGTGATGAAGACCGGACAAAAAACCGGGATCAGCAGATCGTTCAGATTGAACGAACACTGGCTAACTATATTAAATGATTCCGCTGGGATAGATAAAGAACTCTCACAATTTTGGCAAGAGAATATCGGTACAGCTCACATTCATTTTGTTTGGGATGCCATGAAGGCATTTATGCGTGGGCTGTATTTTTCTAGAATAAAAACGAAAAAAAATGATTTCTCTGCCGAACAAAAAAAGCTGGAGGCAAATATTGCATATCTGGAGGGCTGTATCCGAGTACGAAATGATATGAATACGCGTACTAAGCTAAAATCTGCCAAAGATCATTACATTACCTTTATGAAGGAAAAAGCACAGAATCAACTATTTTTCATGGGCTATAAAGATTTCTGCGAGGCGGGTACCCCGAGTAAGCTATTGGTTTCTATTATAGCAAATCAAAAACCCCCCCAAAGAATTAGACAGATACTGACGGGGGATGGGCGTAGATTGGAAAGAGGAATGGAGATGGTAGCAGAGTTTTTTAATCACTTTGATAATTTATATCGATCTGAGGCGGTAGATATAGTGACCGAAATAGATGCCTTTTTGGAACAAGTCAGGATCCCGGCGCTCTCGGTCTCCGATTCCGCCTCTTTGTGTGCCCCCATCTTATTGGAGGAATTACAAACGGCCCTGCAGGGGACTCGGGGTTCTTCTGCGCCGGGTCCGGATGGACTTCCATTTGGCATCTATAAGCGCCATGCGGAGATACTCTTGCCCGGACTGTTGCTTGTTCTAAATGAGTCTAGTAAACGCGGAAAGCTGCCCCCGTCTCTGGCCGAAGCAACGGTTACATTGATCCTTAAAAAGGGGAAACTGGGAAATAAAGTTGAGGACTATCGCCCAATATCACTGCTCAATGCAGATTATAAAATAATTGCAAAAGTCCTTTCCAATCGCTTAAAAAAAGTAATAGCGCGCCTGATACATGTGGACCAGACAGGGTTCATTCCTGGGCGACAGATACAGACCAATATACGGCGGACCTTTCTTAATATCCAGATTGGCGGAGGGGAGGACCGCTCGATACTATCATTGGACGCCGCTAAAGCGTTCGATCGTGTCGAGTGGCCCTTCCTCTGGCGTGTTATGTATAGGATGAATCTGGGCCAGGAATTTATTGGATGGGTTAAACTGCTATATAGTGAAACAACTGCTAGAATTAAAGTCAATGAGGTGCTTACCCCTGCTGTTTCCCTAAAGCGGGGAACACGTCAGGGCTGCCCCCTTTCTCCTCTCCTCTTCGCAATCTTTATGGAACCCCTTGCCTGCAGGATACGGACTGAACCTGGCATATCCGGTTTCGGGGGGAGAGGGACAGACGATAAGATTTGCTTATATGCAGATGACGTCTTACTCTACCTGAATGACGGTTGGAGAAGCGTCCCCAATGTTATGCGGATAACAGAGGAATTCGGCAGAATTGCTGGGTATGAGATAAACTGGTCTAAGTCTGTACTCTTCCCCCTGAACCGGATGCCCCCCCCTAACGATCTTAGGATCAGAATTATTCCCCCGACAGATCATTTAGATTATCTCGGGATAAAAATCAGCAATAATATCAGGGAATATAATCAGTTAAATATTTCCCCTTTAGTGGGGAGAATAAAAGACAAAATAAGAGTGTGGCAGAAACTCCCACTTTCGCAGATCAATAGGATTGCGTTGATTAAAATGGTTTTGTTACCCTGGATATTGTATACGGTCAGCTCCTGCCCCACTTGGATTGAGGATAGCGTCTTCAATCTGATTGACCGCTTGATAAATGATCTGATATGGGGCAGAAAAAGGGTCCGCATCAAACTACAATACCTGCGAATGGCCGTAAGTAACGGGGGCCTAGGCCTGCCCCATTTTCAAATCTATTATCTCTGTGCACAATTACAATGGTGCGTCAATGTCGGGGATGGTGTATTAATATCACATATCCTAGGTCAACGCCCACTACACTCCAATAACATTTTTAGTATATTGGAATCCGGAATGTTTCAACGTACAGATTACTTTTGCCCCATCGGAGCCGCGCTACAGAAAGTTTGGAATAAAATTAAGATATTGATCCATGCCCCTCAAATTCTGGATTTCTCCCCCTTATGGGACAACCCTGCCCTAACTGAATTTTTGACACTTAACGAAAACGAATTCTGGACTCGAAAAGGTATTTCATTATTTTCACATATATACACAAAAGGGAATAGTAAATCAATACGGGAATTGATAAAACAAGCACCAATAACTGCACTAGAGCACTATAGATATTGTCAACTACAACATGCACTATCATACACTCTCAAAAAAACACCCTTGATAAAAGTTACTCCGGGGTTCTTATCCTTTTGTTATAACATAGTAGGGAATAAAGTTAAGATTTCACTAATATATAGGAGATTCATCGAGGAAATAAGCACTATCACTAAATTTAAAAGTGTGGATAAATGGAAGACAGATATTGGGGAATGTAACCCCTCACAATGGCAGGAAATATATCAAAATATAAAGAAGGCCTCTCTTTCACGACAACACCGATTGATACAATTCAAAATAATACATCGCTTATATGTTACTCCGAGCCTGTTGACTAAAATGTACACTAACAAGGGTCAAGAATTTAGCTGCCTTAAATGTTCTTGTGTAGCCGCAGGGCTTGTACATATGCTGTGGGACTGTCCAGCTATTAGGACTTTCTGGGGCTGCATATTTCAGACAATGGTGGCAAACAGCAGGAACAGTCCTCCCATGACTATTCAAGTAGCAGTTCTTGGATTGCTTCCTCCTGAGTATAAAAACAAAACCACTAAAAATGAACAGGTATACTGGTTAAAGGGGTTTCTTTTGGCCAAAGTGATAATCTTGAGACAGTGGGTGAAAGATAGACCCCCAACAATCAATGATTGGCAAAGTTTAATGACGCGAATAACACATTTTGAGGGCATGAAACGACGTGGATTAAACGACGCTACCGGAATGGGCCCATAGAGAAGGGAAATAGCCAGCCGTAATACCCCAGAGCAGAATTGATGGCTAGTAACTGGGGAGACCACTGATATACCCCAACAAACCATTATATATTCCTAGATAAACTCTATCAACACAGCCCACGCCAGAATACGTGTGAAATTGTAAAGGCTCTAATGAAAATCCTTATGAGGGGGGCAGGAATACTCCGCCGCCCCTCGCGGCGGCCGCACCAAGCCGGGTGGAAACGGGTGGGGGGTGAGGGGGCGGGGCGGAGGGGGGTTGGGTTTATGTTTTTTTTTTTTTTATTCTTGTGTGTTTTTTTTTTTGGGTTGTGGATCCCATGCCTATGTACTGGTATTAGAGCTGACTCCTCTGGTCACAGATTGTTTTGTTGTATGTGTCCGATATATGGCATGGAGACGATACACTGTCTAATGTGCGCTATTATAGTATATCTGATTGGAAATTTGCTTTTATATTGTCTGTAAAATAAAAATACAAATAAAAAAAAAAAAAAAAAAAAAGGAAGTAAGGACCTCAATGTTTTCCATTTCATGTATGTTTTATCTTTATTCTATTAAAGAACATATAAATAATTAAAAAAAAAAAAAAAAAAAAAAAAAAAAAAGTCCTTCAACTTATCTTCATCAAAAATCTGGTCTAGATATTTCATTCCTTTTTTCCCCCAATCTATATAGTCCCTTATTGTTTCTAATTCTTTTAAATTAAGATTTTCCATATCGGTGTGTAATTCAAAAACCCTTTAATCTCCAGTATCTTCTTAATTTCCCCCCATACGTATTCTACTGAATTTAATATCCTATTATCAGAATTTTTTTTCCCCAAAAAGCCTGACTCCAACACCTATAAGTGATTACATCCCTCTTTCCATCCCCATCTATTTAATTCTTGCCTACCCACTTGACTATCTAAACTACCCTTTATGTTCCCGTATTGAGTTATTAAATAATAAAGAAACAAATTAGGGACCGCTAATCCTCCCTCCTGCACTGGAAGCTGAAGGACTTCCTTCTTTATCCGAGGGATCGCACCCTTCCAAATAAAGTCCCCCATTAGTCTATCAAATAATTTAAAAGTATTCTGCGGTATTCTCACTGGAGCATTTTGCAATATGTAAAGTATCTTTGGGAGAAGGACCATTTTTTAGTAGATTTACCCTACCTTGGATTGACATTGGTAGTCTTTTCCATATATGTATTTTAGTTCTTAATTCTTTTATTAGGGGAAGGACATTTAATTTTTCATATTCTTCTATATTTCCGGAGATTTGTATGCCGAGATATTTAAAATTTTCATGTTTTTTAAGAACATGCACCCGTGTGTCTCCCTGTAATTGTCTATCTCCTAGTAATAACATATGTGATTTCCCCCAATTAATCTTTAGGCCAGAGAAGAACCCAAACTTATCTATTATCTCTATCACTCTCTAACTGATCCCCAGTGTTTTGCAAAAAAAGTAAAATATCGTCCGCATACATTAACAGTTTTTCTTCTCCGCCCGCATATTGAAAACATTTGATCTCCCTATCATTTCTTATTATATTTGCCAAAGGTTCAATTGCAATAGCAAATAGCAGTGGGGAGAGAGGGCATCCCTGCCTTGTGTCATGAAATAGGGCAAACGGCAGGGACAAGCTCCCATCCACAACCACTCTAGCCCTGGGGTTTAGATATATTAACTGGATCCACCCTATAAATCCCTCCCCTATACCAAGTCTCCTTAATACTGCCCATAGATACTCCCATTCAATACAATCAAATGCCTTTTGGGCATCCAATGAGAGTATCGCTTTCTCCCCTGCATCTAATCTATTGGCTTCAATATTGAGGAATAACCTTCTTATATTGGAGTATATTGTTCTACCCGGTATAAATCCTGTCTGATCTTTATTTATTATTACTTTGATAACCCTTGAAAGCCTATCAGCTAGGACTTTTGCCAGAATTTTAACATCCGTATTCAACAGGGATATTGGCCTATATGAACCGGGATCTGTTTGTTCTTTTCCATTTTTTGGAATTAGTGTAATAATTGCTTCCTTCATGGAGTTCGGTAGGTCGCCTAATTTTCGAGCCTCGTCCAGTGTTATCTTTAATTCTGGTACTAAAACCTGGGAGAAGGTTTTATATATTTCAAAAGGAAGCCCATCTCCACCTGGTGTTTTCTCAGGTTTAACCTTCCCCAGAGCTAGATTTATTTCTGCCACCGTTATTTCTTTTTCCAGATATTCTTTTTGGAACTTAGATATCCTACTGAGGGCGATCTTGTCTAGGTATGAATCTAGCTTTTGTTTTGAGTATTGAACCCTAGACTTATATAGCTCTAGGAAGTACTCCCAGAACACTTTTTTAATACCTTCGGGTGTGGTAATTAATTTACCCGTTTTATCTTTAATTGCACCTATCCATGATTTCCCTTTTTGATTTCTCACTATATTTGCTAATATTTTACCGACCTTTTCACCCTCCGAGGCTAGCTGGATGCCTTCAAAAAGCAATTCTTTCCTACTTTTCTCTAATTGATATATCTTCAACTTTTCCTGTTCTTCCTCCCAAACTCTCTTATTAAGTGCAGTAGGATATCTCATGCTTGCCATTCCTGCCTCTTGCAGTTTTTTCTCCAATGCCTTCCCGTTCTCTCTAGTACTTTTTTTCCGTCTTGAAAGTGCTGTGGAATTTTTTCATTTATTTATATACACTACGTGCAGAATTATTAGGCAAATGAGTATTTTGACCACATCATCCTCTTTATGCATGTTGTCTTACTCCAAGCTGTATAGGCTCGAAAGCCTATTAAACCAATTAAGCATATTAGGTGATGTGCATCTCTGTAATGAGAAGGGGTGTGGTCTAATGACATCAACACCCTATATCAGGTGTGCATAATTATTAGGCAACTTCCTTTCCTTTGGCAAAATGGGTCAAAAGAAGGACTTGACAGGCTCAGAAAAGTCAAAAATAGTGAGATATCTTGCAGAGGGATGCAGCACTCTTAAAATTGCAAAGCTTCTGAAGCGTGATCATCGAACAATCAAGCGTTTCATTCAAAATAGTCAACAGGGTCGCAAGAAGCGTGTGGAAAAACCAAGGCGCAAAATAACTGCCCATGAACTGAGAAAAGTCAAGCGTGCAGCTGCCAAGATGCCACTTGCCACCAGTTTGGCCATATTTCAGAGCAGCAACATCACTGGAGTGCCCAAAAGCACAAGGTGTGCAATACTCAGAGACATGGCCAAGGTAAGAAAGGCTGAAAGACGACCACCACTGAACAAGACACACAAGCTGAAACGTCAAGACTGGGCCAAGAAATATCTCAAGACTGATTTTTCTAAGGTTTTATGGACTGATGAAATGAGAGTGAGTCTTGATGGGCCAGATGGCTGGATTGGTAAAGGGCAGAGAGCTCCAGTCCGACTCAGATCGCCAGCAAGGTGGAGGTGGAGTACTGGTTTGGGCTGGTATCATCAAAGATGAGCTTGTGGGGCCTTTTTGGGTTGAGGATGGAGTCAAGCTCAACTCCCAGTCCTACTGCCAGTTTCTGGAAGACACCTTCTTCAAGCAGTGGTACAGGAAGAAGTCTGCAAGGTAAGAAAAACATGATTTTCATGCAGGACAATGCTCCATCACACGCGTCCAAGTACTCCACAACGTGGCTGGCAAGAAAGGGTATAAAAGAAGAAAATCTAATGACATGGCTTCCTTGTTCACCTGATCTGAACCCCATTGAGAACCTGTGGTCCATCATCAAATGTGAGATTTACAAGGAGGGAAAACAGTACACCTCTCTGAACAGTGTCTGGGAGGCTGTGGTTGCTGCTGCACGCAATGTTGATGTGAACAGATCAAAACACTGACAGAATCCATGGATGGCAGGCTTTTGAGTGTCCTTGCAAAGAAAGGTGGCTATATTGGTCACTGATTTGTTTTTGTTTTGTTTTTGAATGTCAGAAATGTATATTTGTGAATGTTGAGATGTTATATTGGTTTCACTGGTAAAAATAAATAATTGAAATGGGTATATATTTGTTTTTTGTTAAGTTGCCTAATAATTATGTACAGTAATAGTCACGTGCACACACAGATATCCCCCTAAAATAGCTAAAACTAAAAACAAACTAAAAACTACTTCCAAAAATATTCAGCTTTGATATTAATGAGTTTTTTGGGTTCATTGAGAACATGGTTGTTGTTCAATAATAAAATTAATCCTCAAAAATACAACTTGCCTAATAATTCTGCACTCCCTGTATGTATGTATATATATATATATATATATATATATATATATATATATATTTATGCATGAATATACATACATATACATATATTTGCACACACATACGTGTGTGTGTGTATATATATATATATATTTATATATATATATATATGTGTGTGTATATACATTGCAATGAACAATGCATAGGCACTGACAGTGTGTCCACTGTCTGCAGACGTAAACCCATTCACTTAAATGGGGTCTGCAATCTGCATCCGACAGTACTTTTTCAAGGAGGCATGGAAAGAAAACCCATGGATGCACTCTATAGGTTTCCGATCTGTGCTTCCATTCCGCACCGCACCTTTCGGATTTCAGACCCATTCACTTGATACAGTGCTCACACGGCTGGTGCCTGTATATTGCGGACCCCCTGTTTGCGGGCCACAATACAGGTGCAGGCTATGGTCATGTGCATGAGGCCTAAAGCCATATCTCCTTCCAGTATCCGGCAGGACTGTCCCGGATTTCAGTGGCGGTCCTGGTACGGGGGAGGTATGTCAAAAATGGATCAGTTTTGCCCTAATGCATTCTGAATGGAAAAGGATCCCCTCCGAATGCATCAGTTTGTCTTCAATCAGTCACTATTTCGCTTTGGAGGCGGACACCAAAATGCTTGCAAAAAATTGTGTTTTGGGGTGACAGAAGCCCTTTAACCGCCTCCGGACCACCTAACACAGGATCGCGGTCCAGAGGCGGCAGCTCTACGCTCAGCGACGCATATACGCGTCATCTCGCGTGAGCCGAGATTTCCTGTGACCGCGCGCACACAGGCGCACGCGTTCACAAGATCGGAAGGTAAGAGAGTGGATCTCCAGCCTGCCAGCGGCGATCGTTCGCTGGCAGGCTGGAGATGCGATTTTTTTTTAACCCCTAACAGGTATATTAGACGCTGTTTTGATAACGGCGTCTAATATACCTGCTACCTGGTCCTCTGGTGGTCCCTTTTGCTTGGATCGACCACCAGAGGACACAGGCAGCTCAGTAATAACTAGCACCAAGCACCACACTACACTACACCCCCCCTGTCACTTATTAACCCCTGATCACCCTGATCACCCCATATAGACTCCCTGATCACCCCCCTGTCATTGATCACCCCCCTGTCATTGATCACCCCCCTGTAAGGCTCCATTCAGACGTCTGTATTATTTTTACGGATCCACGGATACATGGATCGGATCCGCAAAACACATACGGACGTCTGAATGGAGCCTTATAGGGGGGTGATCAATGACAGGGGGGTGATCACCCATATAGACTCCCTGATCACCCCCCTGTTATTGATCACCCCCCTGTAAGGCTCCATTCAGACGTCCGCATGTTTTTTACGGATCCACGGATACATGGATCGGATCCGCAAAACACATACGGACGTCTGAATGGAGCCATACAGGGGGGTGATCAGGGAGTCTATATGGGGTGATCACCCCCCCCCCCCGTAAGGCTCCATTCAGACGTCCGTATGTGTTTTGAGGATCCGATCCATGTATCCCGCAAAATACGGACACCACGGATCCGCAAAACACATATGGATGTCTGAATGGAACCTTACAGGGGGGTGATCAATGACAGGGTGGTGATCACCCCATACAGACTCCCTGATCACCCCCCTGTCATTGATCACCCCCTGTAAGGCTCCATTCAGACATTTTTTGGCACAAATTAGCGGAAATAGATATTTTATTTTTATTTTATTTTTCTTACAAAGTCTCATATTCCACTAACTTGTGTCAAAAAATAAAATCTCACATGAACTCACCATACCCCTCACGGAATCCAAATGCGTAAATTTTTTTTGACATTTATATTCCAGACTTCTTCTCATGCCTTAGGGCCCCTAAAATGCCAGGGCAGTATAAATACCCCACATGTGACCCCATTTTGGAAAGAAGACACCCCAAGGTATTCGCTGAGGGGCATATTGAGTCCATGAAAAATTAAAATTTTTGTCCCAAGTTAGCGGAAAGGGAGACTTTGTGAGAAAATACAAAATAAAATAAATTTCCGCTAACTTGTGCCCAAAAAAAAAAAATTCTATGAACTCGCCATGCCCCTCATTGAATACCTTGGGGTGTCTTCTTTCCAAAATGGGGTCACATGTTGGGTATTTATACTGCCCTGGCATTTTAGGGGCCCTAAAGCTTGAGAAGAAGTCTGGAATCCAAATGTCTAAAAATGCCCCCCTAAAAGGAATTTGTGCCCCTTTGTGCACCTAGGCTGAAAAAAAATGTCACACGTGTGGTATCGCCGTACTCAGGAGAAGTTGGGCAATGTGTTTTGGGGTGTCTTTTTACATATACCCATGCTGGGTGGGAGAAATATCTCTCTAAAATGACAACTTTGTATAAGAAAATGGGAAAAGTTGACTTTAAGAGAGATATTTCTCTCACCCAGCTTGGGTATATGTAAAGAGACACCTCAAAACACATTGCCCTACTTCTTCTGAGTACGGCGGTACCACATGTGTGACACTTTTTTGCAGCCTAGGTGGGCAAAGGGGCCCAAATTCTAAAGAGCACCTTTAGGATTTCACAGGGCATTTTTTACACATTTGGATTTCAAACTACTTCTCATGCATTAGGCCCCCTAAAATGCCAGTCAGTGGTTTGTGCCAGTCAGCCTCAAGCCCGGCCTGGTGATGTGCGATAATGGGCGAAATCTTGTAGCAGCTCTGGGACTAGCCGGTTTGATTCACCACGCTGAATTTGGTGGTGCAGAGATTCCTTAAAAATTACCCCGACATGTCAGAGCTGCTGCATAAACTGCGGGCCGTCTGTGCGCGTTTTAGGCGTTCTCACCCTGCTGCTGCTCGCCTGTTAGCGCTGCAGCGTAACTTCGGCCTTCCTGCTCACCGTCTCATATGCGACGTGCCCATAAGGTGGACCTCCACCTTGCACATGCTAGCCAGACTGTGCGAGCAGCAGCAGGCGATTGTGGAGTTTCAGCTGCTGCACGGACGGGTGAGTCACTCTGCAGAACAGCACCACTTCACCACCAATGACTGGGCCTCCATGCGAGACCTGTGTTCCGTGTTGCTCTGTTTCGAGTACTCCACCAACATGGCCAGTGCCGATAACGCAGTTTTCAGTGTTACCATCCCACTTCTATGCCCCCTTGAAAAAACACTCCTGGCGATGATGGAAGAGGATGTGGCACAGGAGGAGGAGGAAGAGGATCATTTCGTAGGGTTTCCGGCCAGTCATTCCCAAGTGGCTCCGAGGGTGGCTTCCTGCACCCACAAACTACTACCTAGTATGACGGTTAAAAAATAAATAAAAAAATGTCATTAACATTTTCTGGGTGTATAGTACCACTGCTATACCTAATAGGCCGGTTAAAGAATAAAAATAAATTTCCATTAACATTTTCGGGTGAAATTCACCAATTTTGGGGTGTATAGTACCACGACTATACCTAGTATGACGATTAAAAAAAAATATATATATATCATTAACATTTTCTGGGTGTATAGTACCACTGCTATACCTAATAGGCCGGTTAAAGAATAAAAATAAATTTCCATTAACATTTTCGGGTGAAATTCACCAATTTTGGGGTGTATAGTACCACGACTATACCTAGTATGACGATTAAAAAAAAATATATATATATCATTAACATTTTCTGGGTGTATAGTACCACTGCTATACCTAATAGGCCGGTTAAAGAATAAAAATAAATTTCCTTTAACATTTTCAGTTGAAATGTAACAATTTTTGGGTGTGAAGTACCACGGCTATACCTAGTAGACCGGTAAAAAATAAAAATAAAAATTGGCAGCTACATTTTATAGTGAAATTTAGCAATTTTTTGGTGTGATGTACCACTGCTATACCTATTAGACCGGTAAAAAAATAAAATAACATTTGTCAGTTACATTTTAGGGTCAAATTCACCAATTTTTTGACAGCTTAATAAATTTCAATAATTTTTATTTACATTTTCAGGTGACAATATACAATTGTAGACAGGTTAATTAATTATCTGTCATTTTTCTGTTACATTCTTGGGTTGACATTATACAATTTTAGACGTGAATAAACCCCTGCTCTGCATAGGTGACAGCGTTGACATACCGGCTGAAGCTGTCGATGACTTGCGTAAATGTGCACACACGCGGCACACCTTCACCAGTAGCTCAGGCAAATTGGGGTAGGTTTTGAGAAACTGCTGAACCACTAAGTTTAAGACGTGGGCTAGGCATAGGATGTGTCTGAGCTTGCCGAGCTGCAAAGCCGCCACCAAGTTATGGCCATTTTCAGACACAACCATGCCGTCAGGTGTGCCGTCAGGGAAATGTAGCGTCCCTGGCCGAATGCACTTGTCCATGTGTCCGTGGTTAAGTGGACCTTCCCAGCAACATTTCCAGTAACTGCGTTGGTCAGGGCACGTGTGATGTTACGGGACATATGTTGGTGTAAGGCAGGCACGGCACACCTTGAAAAATAGTGGCGGCTGGGGACTGGTGGAGACATCAGTCTGCGGAAGGCCTCAGTGTCCACAAGCCTAAATGGCAACATTTCCAGGACCAGTCACTGCGCATTTAGTGCTATGGCCTGTGGGTGGGTGGCTGGGTATTTTTGCTTGCGTTCAAAGGCCTGGGGTAAGGACATTTGTATGCTGTGCTGGGACACGGAAGTGGATGTGGTCGCTGATGGTGCTTGTGAAGGTCCAGGTGCAGGGCAGGAGACATCCGGGCCTGCGCCTTGGTCAGGGGATTGGCCAGCACGTAACATAGGTGAAGAGGAGGCAGTGGTGTGACCCGCAGACACAGATTGTGGACCCAGGCGTTCGTCCCACTTATTACGGTGCTTGGATGCCATGTGGCGGATCATGCTGGTGGTGGTGAGGTTGCTAGTGTTCACGCCCCGGCTCATTTTCAAATGGCACAGGTTGCAAACTACTATTCTTTTGTCGTCCGCACTTTCCTCCAAAAAGCGCCATACTGAGGAATATCTACCCCTTGGCAAGGGAGATTGCTGCAAGGAGGTGCTTCGGGAAACAGTTGCAGGCCTGTTTGGTGTGGTCCACCTTCTTCCTTTTGCCACCCCACTGCCTCTTCTAGACTGTTGCGGTGCTGCAGATCCCTCCCCCTCTGTACTGCTGTCCTCGCTCGGCTTTTCACCTTCTCAGGTTGGGTCAGTGACCCCATCGTTCACCACCTCCTCTTCCACTTCCTCACTCTGATTATCCTCCTGATTTGTTGACCTAACCACAACCTCAGTGATTGACTGTGTCTCATCCTCTTCATCAATCTCTTGAGACAGTAATTGCGGTTGACTCATTGGCAACTGTTTCTCATCATCATCCACCTCATTATACACTAATTGCCGTTCCCTACCATCATGTTCTTGTGACAGTGGATGCTCAAGAGAATGGGAATCAGGGCACAAGATGTCATGTCCCTCTTCAAGCGTGCTTGGCGGTAGGGCCAAATCAAGTAATGGCGATGAAAAGAGGTCCTTGGAATATCCGAGTGTGGGATCACTTGTTTGGCTAGACTGTACATGGTGGGAGGAAGGAGTATCAGGGTGAGGATTGTGTTGACCAGACTCCTGGCTACTGAGACTGGACTTGGTGGAAGACAGGGTGGTGCTTAACCGACTGGAAGCATTATCTGCTGCAATCCAACTGACCACCTGGTCGCACTGGTCTGACTTCAAGAGTGGTGTCCTGCTCCACCCTGCAAACTGGGACATGAAGGCAGCAGGCACAGTTTCTACCGCCCAGGGCCACGGCCTCTGCGGGCACCATAAGCACCACGGCCACTTCCCCGTCCCCTACTGCTCGCCTTCTTCATTTTAAATGTGATATATGCTTGAAAGCATGTCACACGTACAGTAGCGTAGGATTTGGAAGTGTATGCACACAAAAATTTACAAAGGTATTTGTGATTAGGAAACGTTATACAGGACACGTGCCACAAGTAATGTCGCTGTTCGCCGTGTCTACGGATAAAGGTACACTGGATGTCACTGATATTTTAGGGAAGAACACACTTTAAGCAGGAGATTTGGGGCGGATAATTTAACGGTCTGCAGCGGACACTGTCTACGGAAAACGTACACTGAATGGCAATAATATTTTAGGGATGCGCACACTTTACACAGGAGATGTGGCGCAAATAATTTAATTGTTTGCAGCGGCCTATTACACAGTATTTAGCGCAGGATGCTGTCACACACAATAGTCCTTTTTGGTCTCTGAAATTTTTGGGGTATAAAAATCTTCCTATTACACTCCCTAGTCTGTCCCTTCCTATGCACAGCTATCCCTAACACTGAGCATTTTAGCGCAGGTTGCGCTGAAAACATATATTGCTGCTGTCACACACAATAGTCCTTACAAGGACTTTTGGGTCTTAAACATTTTGGTACCAAAAAAATATTCAATTACAGTACCTACACTCTCTGTCCCTTCCTATGATCAGCTCTCCAAATGAGCCGAATATGCGTCATCAGGTGCTATATAGCACCCGATGACATGTTCCTGCCAGCCAATCACTGTAATGCCAGTAGCCAACCCGGCTACTGGCATTACAGTGAGGGCAGTACTTACTTGCATGTTTATTGGCTGCATAGCAGCCAAGAAACGTGCGGGGAGGCGACTCAAGCTCGGTGCTCGAGCATATGCGGTACTCAGCTGAGTACTGCCATGTGCCAAGCATCAAGATGCTCGAGCCGAACAGGTGTTCGGCCCGGCATGCTCGATCATCACTAGTCAGAATATGGCAATGCAAAGAAAAAAATGAGTTTTTATAATTTTTTTCAGCTTTAAAACGCAAGAAAAACTATACATATGTAGTATCATTGAAATTAAATAGGTCAATTTTACCGTATAGGAAACATTGCAAATAAAAAACCATAACATTGATGCAGAATAGTTTATTTTTTTATCATACCACCCCATTTGGAATTTTTTTCCAGCTTCCCACCACTTTGTATGAAACCATAAATGGTGTCATTAGAAAGTGCATCTTGTCCTGCAAAAAACAAACCCCTATATGGCTGTGTGAATTAAAAAATAAAATAGTTATGGCTTTAGGACTCATTTTTTATGTGTTCTCTCTCCCCCAGCACTTTTTGAGTTATCTTTCAGGACACCGCCTCCACGATGCCAGCGTCTGATCCACTCTTCGATCTCTTCTTATAGTCCGCCTTAATAGGCTTGGAATCTCCACAATATACTTCGGACCCACAGGAATGCACAGCTGTACTTGCGTCTGACATTTATACGATATCATCTTAGTAGCTGCACGCTTGATTGCTTACGTTTTCTTATAAATTGCCCTACTATCAGGCCTAGAGTATTCCCAATGTATTCCTGTTGCATCCTGAATCCGTGAGAATGCACTATTATACTGGAATCAATATCCTGACACATTAAGGCTTTCCTTCTTTTTCTTTTCTCTGGCCATCTCCCCCCCTTTTTTCTTATTTTTCCTTTACGGCCCCGCATTCCCTTTTCTTTCTTCTTTGCCCCCTCCTTATGATTATTCTTTGATATATATGGCTCGTTACACATTTTTGGTATACATTTTACCTGGCGCTCCCCATCTCTATACCATAATGGGTTTTATGCACATAGCACTTTACGCACAAGCGGGTCTCTATTTGTAATGATTACAATTGACTCCCCTCTTTTGCTCTCCCCCATTCACTCTATGGTTCAAGATCATGATCCTCTTAGTTTGTAGTTTTCAACACTTTTTTTCATTTTCATCACAAACATAACATATATATATATATACATATTCTTTCACACATGGATTTACTTTCTTACACCACATTCCATACGCCATTTCACATTATTGCTTTTTAGCACCCTAATTCCTTCATTCATTTCCCCCTCACATCCTCTTTTCTATCATTATTGACTAGTACTATCTCTCAGTCCCATTATTATGATCCATCTGTATATACTTTCGATTATTATTTTTTATCTTACCTTTTATTATTATTTATTTTTCATATATTATTATTTATTATTATTCATTATTTCTTATTTTTGTTGCTCATTTACTAATTCTTTCTCTATCAATTGGACATTTATTTATCCATTTATTATTATTGATGTAGAGTACATATATATGGGTTTTTATTGTCATAATTAATAATGTCTTGATATGCATGTGTCTATTTGTGCACAATATGCACATACATGTACTTGCACTTTATGTATTGTATTTCTGTCATTTGTTTTTATCAATTTTGGTATATGCACGGTGAGACCATGGGGTGCCACATATTATACTGGGTATACTACCAGATATATCTGAGTCATTATACCTAATCTAGTGGGCATCACATTGGTTGCCCACCCGCAGTGGCTGGCATCTTCTTCTTCCTTCCCCTTGTCCTCTTTCCCCTCATCTTGGTTCTCCTCTTGCTCTCCGCTTCTGTGTGGAAGAGTGCCTTCAGCTGTAGGCATCAAATTTAGCAGACAGGAGTCTGCAGCCCCTCCCCTGGTGCGATGTGTGCGCGCGTCATCTGGCGCCGCCTCCGGCGCCCCGGGCCTGCGCGTCTTTACATCATCCCCGCCCGATCATGTGCTTGGTCACGTGGGGGGCGGGCCCTTGATCTGACGCCGGGCTCGGGGTGTCCGGATGCGGCTAGTCCGGAGTGTTCGCGCGCCCAGATACATACGCACCTGGGGACGGGCAAGTGCTGGCGTGCGATTGGTCCACAAGGTTTTTATAATGTCTGATCCTCAGTGATGGCGCTACCCCCTGACGAAGGTACGCCGAAACGCGCGTTGGGGTAGCGCCATCCTGGCTGGTCCCCTCTTGGTCTTTACTGTGGTGAGTTCTACCCAGCATGTACATTCTGGCTTTTGTTCCACATGGACTCTCAGTTCACTGCTATGCATTGACTTAAACCGAATGTTCTTTGCTTTGTGATGCATGGTTCTTTCACTTGGATTTATACTGTTTCCTATACCCTCTCTTTTTTGGACTCACCCTCCTTATTTAATGCATTGTGTATCTGCGGTGCTATCATGCCATTATTTTCCATTTGCACCATTAGGTACTCTTTCCGCTGATTACACTTTTTTACTTCTTTGTATTTATGACCAGAGCCCTCCATCCAGGGTGGCGCTATTAGCAATTTTTTTCCCTGCTCCTTTTTTGTCCCTGTCTCATTGCATTTTTGTTATATGTAATCTTGATGTTTTTCTATGATACAAATAAATATTTATAATAATTCCTACCTTTGGCGTTTGAGCTCCATTTTCTTCTTTAATCTGATCTGTGCTCGGGAGCTTTAGCCGAGTTATTTCCTCAGGGGTGCCATTCTTGGGTATATTTGGGGGAGCACTGGCCCCCCTAGACCTTCCTGTCCCCATTTCTGACGCCCCCAGGGTCACCCCCTTCCTTTCTGTCTTTAGGAGGACTGGTAGTAAAAAAAAAAAAAAAAATGAAAAATCACCCTGTCTTTAAAGGGTTAAGAGGCAGAAGCCTCTTAATTAGGTGCATCTCTGCCCTGCCATGTGGCAGATGCTAAAGTTTAGACCAACAAGGAGCTGGCGTTGTAAGGGCTCATGCATACGAACTTATTTTCTTTCCGCGTCCATTCTTTTTTTTTTTTTTTGCTTCAATGGGTCCGCAAAAAAAAACTGAAGTTACTCCGTGTGCATTCCGTTTCCATATGTCCATATTGCCGTTCCGCAAAAAAATAGAACATGTCCTATTATTGTCTGGATTATGGACAAGGATAGTACAGTTCTATGAATGGCCAGCTGTTCTGTTCTGCAAAATATGGAATGCACACGGATGTCATCGATATTTTTTGTGGATACGTTTCTTGCGGACCGCAAAATACATACGTTCGTGTGCATGAGGCCTTAGTTATAGTAAACCTGGTGGGCTTGTGAAGCCCCTCCCCTCCTTTAGCCCCTCACCTTCTATCAGCACTTTGGTAAGGTGCCAAGAACCTTAAAAAGTCTGAAATGATGGTGTACATATGGTTCCACCATAATTAGCTACTTTTTTACGCCACTTTTGTGACATAAAGACATTGATAAATGTCCCCCCTAATTTCCAAAATTGGCCTGGTCCTGAAGTGGGTAAGGGCACAATCAGGTGCTGTAAAAAATGTAAGGCATTTTTCCGTGTGGCGTTGAATTCAGAATTGCAGGGCTTTGGTGACTTTTTGCATTCTTACACCACTCAGTTCTGTTTTGAAATGTGGGTTGAAAGTGGGTGTGGCTAGCTATGTTAATGGATTTCATTCCAGATTTATCATTGAGACTTTTTTTAAAAGTCGCCAAAAAAGTCACAATCTCACTCCAGTAGGAGGGTGAAATAGGAAAACTGGAGTATCTTTTCTAGACAAAAGTGTTATGTTTAGGCCCCTTGCAGAGGAGTGTGAGCGGATTAGGTCCGGATGCGTTGTGGATGCGTTCAGTGAAAAATGCGCGATTTCGCAAGCAAGTTCATTCAGTTTTCTATGTTATCGCGTTCAGTTCAGTTTTTATCGCGAGGGTGCAATGCGATTTGCACGGGCGTGATAAAAAAACTGAAAAACAAACATCTCTTAGCAACCATCCGTGAAAAACTGTGTCATGAGTAAGGACCGAAACTTTCAGGTCCAAAACGCGTACACCGTATAACGTTTTTCCCTGTTTATGGAAATGTTACCGCTTAGAATAAAAGATGCGCATCACTTTTGCACCCATAAACTTCAATAGGGCCGTAAAAAATGTGGACCGCACAAAAAATAGAACATGTCCTATTCCTATCTGTTTTGCGTACAAAGGAATTTCTTTTATAATGGGCGTTCAGTTATGCAAATTGCAGAACGCACACAGGCAGTGTCTTTGTTTTACTGCTCCACAATTTGCGGACTGCAAAACACGGTGCAGTCGGGTGCATGAGCCCTAAGGATGAGACAAATTTATCAAACAACATGATGCATTTGATAAATGAGGCTCAAGCAAATCGGACTTCAGATATTCCCCTCATGATAAATTCCCCCCATACTATTTCTTAATGTTATTTCCTATTGCAAATTTCCCAGTCCATTCCACTACATTTTCTAGATGCTATTTTATGATTAGTGAGGAGAAGACAGAGGTCATTTTGAGTATTAGAAAGAAAATGGAACAAATTGATATATTCCCGTTGAATTGTTGCAGGCTGTATTTAATTTGTGAGCTATATTTATTTTCCAGGGCTTCAGGAAACAGATAAGAAATAAGATTATAACTGAGATTAAAACAATGATTTACTTTGTTATTGATCGACAGGAGGATTCAAGAATGCATAGGAGATTGTTTTAATGTATCATTGGTAGAAGAATTTTAGGGAGTTAGGGCTCTTTCACACCGTGCGGGCAATCCGCTGCGTGAAAGTCAGCCAAGTACCGCTCCGGACAGCAGAGACATGGAGCAGTAACATGACTGATAATGCTCGGTGCCTCTCTGTGATCTTTTTGCTACAAAATCACGGTGACAACTTTATCTCACTGTGATTTTGTAGTAAAAAGATCACAGAGAGGCACAGAGCATTATCAGTCCTGTTACTTGTCGGGCATATTCATATCTGCACATTAAGGTCTGACAATATTAGAACCAAAATGGAGATTCACATTACCTTTAAGAGGCCAAAAACTCTGCTGGAATAAGCCAGAGAAGGAATGGTCACTGGCATACAATGTATATTGTTTTAAAAGTTATTGCCAACAGATGTGGTATCTTAGAGATTGTAATGGGTCTCACATGAACTGTCTTAACTACCGGGGTCATGAGAGGTTATTGCTTAAAAACACTGGTTTCTCTAAACATATCAGTCTGAGGAACAATGGGTGTTATATAGCTTCATGATCTAATAAGAGACATCCATAAAACACATCTGGTGTGGAATGGGTATCTTTTCGTATATATATATATATATTCCTGTGTGCATTTATTTAGCGTTTGAACTTGTTAATGATTCATATATAATAAGCAATATTAAGTATTATAACCAGACATTATTAATGTATCTTTTTGTATTGTATCTCATTGAGGGGATATAGCAAGTTGTTGTTTTCTTCTCTTAAGAAGGGTCTATTCAGAGGAGCTGAGGGTATTTCAAACATCATTACTCAAATAGCTGTGACAATTAGGTGTATACAAACCAGGGCAAAAGCTAGAAGTTTATGGTTCTCTTATCTGACCATAAATAAGGTGGTCTGTTAACTGTCAAAATGGATCCATGGTGTCTGGGAAAGTGATCCTAAAGTGTCAGAAAGAGTACCTCCTAATTGATTTAAGTTGGGAGAGACCAAAGGTTAAGAGGTGTAATAAAGCCGGATATATATGTTAATTCAAAAAATTGCTATATGATACAACAGTGCCATCAAGTGGTAGATGGGCAGAAGGAATGCCAATTAAATGACATCATCTCCATGATTACCATACGTAACACCCACCTTATCTAATTGGAAATCCCTAATCCAAGAGGGGATGGGCATAGATAAGGATGTGGATATCTAAACCAGTTTTTTGGAGAGGAAGGAAAAGAAACTAAGATCACTTGAAAAATCACTTGAGACAAAGAGGACTTGAGCCAAACATCACTTGGAACTTCTTCAGGGAGAACACTTGGGAATTCATTCATCAGCATCACTTCACACGTCAGGAACGTACCTTAGGACGGGATAGATCTGAATCTTGGAAAGCTGGGTCCCTTCTAAAAGCTCTTTATCCCAAAACAAGGGGTAATGTATGATCTATTTTACTTGCAGTAATTATAAATCGCTCCAATTGGCATATAGTTGAGACCCCATTATTAGTGGGTCAATAGTGTTAAAACAATAATTTTATGGGAAATTTTAATGAACGTGCACATCATTAGAATTCCTGTAATATTGCTATCAGAGTGGAATCTCTGATCGGATTTTGTTATCCGTAGTTAGGTCAACGGGCGTATTTATAAGATGTCTCTTACTGCCATATTCTCTGATTGAGCATAAGGGATTTTCCACAGATTCATTTCTATTGTTTTTTTTTTTTGTTGTTGTTGCATTATAATATTTCGATTACCAGTATATTAATCGGTAATAATTTGATAAAAAGGAAAAGTAGTATTGTATTGTACTTAAGTCAGCCTGTAAACGGTGGAGCACCATCTTATGGTCAATTTTGATATATCTTTGTATTCATTTGTATGCCATTTGTACTGCTTGTATTTATAATAAATTATATTTTGTATAATTAATTGCACCCTGTTTCATTAGCTGCACAAATTAACTTTAGATCTCATCAATAAAAGAACTGGCATTTATATGTCCGCCAATTAAATTTCCATTTTAATTTTTTAATTTTTTTATTTTTCATAAAAAAATCTGAAATCATAATTTTTATGATTTCATATTTTTATATATGATAAATACCCGACATACTGCTCCGTGTCTCTGCTGTCCGGAGCGCGGCTTGGCTGACTTTCAGGCAGCGGATTGCCCGCACAGTATCCATTCGTGTCAAAAAGAGCCCTCATTTTTTTTAGCAAATAAAATGTTCTCCATTTTTACTAAATATGTTTTACATTTTTTTAGGTATCCTGAGAAAATGACTTCTTTCTGCTGTTAGTCCATTGACAGATTTGATCGATTGCTGGAGGTTGTCAGTAGTGATGAGTGATGTTTACAAAAACTCGATTTGGCTGCTTTGCCAAATTTCACAAATAAATAAGTTGTTAGGAAGCACATTTCTTTGTAAGTAGCAGGCGGAATGACGCCCCCGTCATTTAACCCCTCAGATGCCGCTTTCATAGCAGATTGCGGCATCTGAGATTAAAAATGAGGGCGAGGTGCTTTGGCCGGTGTGGTGACATCAAACGTCACTGTGCACAAGATTTTGCATGGTATCTTCAATGAAGATGGCCTCAACGGTCTCTTTGCGCTCAAATAAATGAGGTGAGTATGTGTTTTGTTTTTTTCAGGGAAAATTGATTTGCATGAGGAAATTCGGTTTGCGGTGAATCTGAAATTCAGATCAAAGTCCACTTTGGATACTTCGATTCGCTCAACCCTATTTGTCTAGACTGTTCATCACATTGCATCACATTGCAGCAAGTCTTACCTTTTTTTTCAAAGGGTGCTCTATATTCTATCATTGTCCTATGAATGGAGAGAGTCTAAAAATCTATGCCCATTCCCTCTACCCCACCCTAAATACAAAAGCCTGATGTCATTTTACACTAAATAATTTTTTTTAACACTTCCTATAAAAGACTCTAAATCAGGGGTGCGCAACCTTTTTTGGTCTGAGGGCCAAATTGTCACATTGCTTTATTTCGAAGGGCTGAAAAACAAATGTCGATCAGGGCTCGTTTACATCAGCCTATTACATAGTGAATGGGGAAGAATAATACTATCACAGTCATTCCTCCCACAGTTTCCTCACTATCAGTAGCATATCCGTGATTACACAGCGAGATGTGCTGAAGATTATTGTACATCTTTCATCCAGATAAAATATGCAAATCAGCTGATCAGAGGAATGATTATACAGGCCAGATATCAGGAATGAGAGCTCCTATGAAAACTTATTACCAGTAATTGACCGAATATTGTGCAGTGTAACAGAAGCTTAAAGGCATTTCCCAGTAAAAATTCTTTATAACAAGTTCCTGCAGCATGGCCCCTGAAACAGAAGATTCATACTTACCTTCTCCCCACCACTCTGCTCCCCCTGCTGTCTCCAAGTTCCAGTCCCAGCACTGTTTACATCTGGCTGCCTGTGGGCATAGTCACATGCACCGCTGCAGCCAATAGCTGGCTTCAGCAGTGATGTAGCCACCAGCAGTATTTCACTATTGAAGCCAATCATTTACTGGAGCATGTGCACATGACCATGCCCATAGCCAGCCGGATGTGAACCATGCTTTAAACAAGCTATGCTGTATACTCTAAAACTATGTTCAAGACATTTTTGACACAGCCATTAACTGGGGTCTGGAGCATCAATCCAGTTGTGGTGTCCATGTGCAAGATACATTACTGTACCTTTGCTGGCTATTTCATGACTCCAAAAGATGCTGTGGTCTGGAAATACTCCTGTGACAGTGGTGAGCATAATGTCCAGCAGTGATCACCTTCTAAGCCAGTTGGGAAAAATAAGAAGTTATATTACTTCTTGATAATGTTAAAATGTAAAAAGAATTATTCATTCTAAATATACAAATTTACTAATATGAGACTCCTATCAACACAGGGCCCAGTACTAAGCCTCGTAGGTGCAAACAGCAAACTGATAACAAAAAGGCACACTGCTTCCAATTAGGAAACATATCATCTTTATTACAAATTCATCAGATTAAATAAAATAAAAAAAACACAATTAAGGCTACATTCACACTAGTGTTTTGCTGGATCCGTCAGGGTTCAGCAAAAATGCTTCCATTACTGATAATACAACCATCTGCATCCGTTATGAACTGATCCAGTTTACCCAAGACGGATCCGTCATGAACTCCATTGAAAGTTAATGGGGGACTGATCAGTTTTCTATTGTGTCAGATTGTGTCAAAGAAAACGGATCCATCCCCATTGACTTGCATTGTGGGTCATGACGGATCTGTCTTCCTCCGCATCTCAGGACGGAAGCATTTTTTTCCAGTATTGAGACCCTATGATGGATCTCAATAACGAAAAACATTAACGCTAGTGTGAAATGCGCCTGGTAAGGTCACAAGGTATATGGAATTAGACCATATAATTATATAAATAAGTAAAATAAATTACAAGTACAGAAAGTCACAGCAATGAATGAGATATATACAAACCCAGTAAAGCCCCAACATGTGTTTCGGTTGCTTCCTCAGGGGGACAGAGAGAAACCCGAAACATGTATATGGTCTAATGACATATACCTTGTGACCTTGTGAACCTGTCAATACCATTTAAATGTCTTTTTTAATCTGATAGATTTATAATAAAGATGATATGTTTTATACTTAATTGGAAGCAGTGTGCCTTTTTGCTATCAGTGTTATTAATTTACTAATATGTCATTACAAATGTGTAATTTTCTTTAACCCCTTCTCAATCAGTTATGCATTTTTATGTCAAGAGATGTTGGTAGTTAATGTTTTTTGCTGTGATAGTATGTCAATTAATAGTAAATAAGTCCCATTTCCGCAGTTTAATCCCACTGTTCCTGCAGTCAGAAGCAACCATGGCATCTGAGTGGTTAGACAAAGGGAGCTCCCTCTGTCCTCTGCTTGGCAATCTGCAAACAAAACTGCAGCGTACTGGACAGTTGTCAAGGCACACTGAAGCCTTCTGAAGGCCCCCAAGCCTGCCATGTGCTGTCCACTATTACATCATGCCTGTCAGAATCCCGCTCTGTAATACAGAATATTACAGTTTACAGTGCAAGTAATCATATGATCAAAGGTTAAAGTCACCTAAGGGGACTAAATTTTTAAAAAAAATTGTTGAATAAAGTTTTAAAAATATATAAAAAATACTAATAATTCTCTCTCTCTCTCTCTCTCTCTCTCTCTCTCTCTAGAAGTGTTAATAGTTTATTTTTTATAAATAAACAAAAACAAAGAAGTAATCTAAATGAAATAAATATTTCATGTGACCAATCTTTGTCTTCAAAACAGCATCAGTTCTTCTAGATACTCCTGCACACAGCTTTTGAAGGAAGGAACCTGTTTATCCAGTACTCTGGAGTAACTTTCACAGGCAGTGCTGCTACCAGTTCCCATTTTCCTACCACTTGTCTACCCAGAAGAAGGGAACTTGGCAGGAAGGATGTTCCCAACATCTTAAGAACTAACCACAGATCTTCTGTGGATGTAGGCTTTCTGAAATCCTTCATTTAATCCCAGACAAATGTATTGATGTTGAGGTTAGGGCTCAATTGGGGCGGAGGTGGCAGGAGCATGAGGATGCCACAGAGTGGCATGACAACGAGAGATTGTGGAGGTGGCAGCAGCATGAGGATGCCACAGAGTGCATGATAAAGACAGATTGTGGAGGTGGCAGTAGCATAAGGAGGCCACAGAGTGGCATGACAATGATAGATTGTGGAGGTGGCAGCAGCATGAGGAGGCCACAGAGTGGCATGATGACAGAGTGTGGAGGTGACAGCAGCATGATGAGGTCACAGAGTGGCACGACAACAGAGTGTGGCAGTGACAGCAGCATGAGGAGGCCACAGAGTGGCACGACAACAGAGTGTGGAAGTGGCAGCAGCATGAGGAGGCTACAGAGTGAGGAGGTGGGTGGCAATAACAGTACCCACTGACGATGGTGGGTGTAAAAAGGAGCACTTGGCATCAGATGGGTGGCATCAGATGGGTGGAAGCAGCAAAATAGTAGCTGAGGCAGGTAGCCTGAAAAAAAACGTCTCTTTTGTCAAGGTTTGGGTGAGGCAGCATGGATAATCTAATCTGATGCATCAGGCATTGGTGGGTGGAAATCCTGGTTGATCCACTCCTGATTCATCTTGACTAAGGTCAGTCTCTCCACATTTTTGGGGGATGGGCGAGTTCTTCTTGGGGTAACTATGGCCCCCGCTGCACTAAACACCCGCTCTGATGCCACACTACTGGCTGGGCAAGACATCTTTTCCAGGGCAAACTCTGCTAGTTGCGGCCACAAATCCAGTTTGGCTGCCCAGTAGTCCAGCAAATCTTCAATGTTGGGTGGCAGGGTGCTGTCCAAGTATGCCACCACCTGCTGGTTCAGGTCCCGCTACAGGTCTACCTGCTGCTGCTGGTAAGTGGTTTCTTCACTAGGCGGGTGAAGAAAGCTGCTCATCAGCAACTCTAGACTCAGGCTGCTGCTGATGGAGCTAGAACTGCTCCTACCCCTCCACCCTGCCACAGCAGTCATGCCAGAGAAACGTGAGCACAGAGGGCCACACCGGTCAGACCTGCGAGAGGATGGACAATGACTACATAGGATGTCTCTATAGTAGTTCAGTTTGTCCTCTCTCTCAGTGGGTGTAAAAAAGGCCCCCATGTTAGACCGGTAGTGAGGTTCCAACAGGGTGGAGAACCAAAAGTCATCCTTCTGCCGAATGGAAACGTTGCATATCAGCCTATGTTGGGGTATGCCGTTCTGCCCCTTCAGCTCAAGGAGGGTGTACGTCGCATTGTACGAGTGGATGAAATGCATGCAAAGTTTCCTGGCCATTTAAATAATGTCTTGCAGATGGGTGGAAGACTTCAGGAACCCCTTGACAACCAGATTGAACATGTGTGCCATGCAGGGTGCATGGCTCAGACCTCCTTGATGCAGCGCCGACACAATGTTCTGCCCGTTGTCGGTCACCATGGTTCTGATTTTCAGTTGTCGAGGAGAAAGCCAGGATTCGATTTCTTGCTGAAGGATATGGAGCAATTCCTCCCCTATGTGACTCTGTTCACCCAGGCAAACGAGGTGCAGAACTGCATGACACCACCATGCCTTCCACATGTGGTATGCCGGAAGGGCACTGTAAATTGTCCCTGCAGTGGAGGCTGAGGACATAGCGGATGATGAGGAAGCAGAGATGGACATTGTCGCGGGACCAACAACATGGCAACGTGGAGGCGGAAGCGGCATCATCTGGACAAGTTGCTGGCATGGCTGTGCAGGAACCACATTCACCCAGTGGGCCATAAAGGACGTGTATTGTCCTTGACCGTAGTTACAGCTCCATATGTCGGCACTGCCGTGCACTTTGGCAGACACCGACAGGCTCAAGGACTGTTCCACCTTCTGTCCTAAATGTGTGTGCAGGGCTGGTACTGCCTTTTTGGTAAAGAAATGATGGCTTGGGACTCTCCACCTCGGCTCGGCACAAGCCATCAGTTCTCTGAAAGGTGCAGGGTCCACCACTTGAAAAGGGAGGGACTGCAGCACCAGCAACTTGGACAGGAGCACATTCTGCTGCGCTGTTGGATGCGTGCACGCATACTGTTGTGATCGATTGCTGACGCAGTGACTGACGAAGAGTAGGAGGGTGAGGAGCAGGAGCATCAGGACCAGCAGATGATGGGAAGGCCAGTCAGCTCCCTTTTGCTGAGGTGGTGGAGCCTGGTTGATGCAGCGGTTGCTGCGGTAGGCTGGACCACCAGATTGGAGCCACGGTTCTCTCAGGACACTTTATGGTGACTCTGCAAATGTTCATGCAGGGCCGTGGTGCCAACATTGGTACCTTGGCCACGCTTCACCTTCGGCAATTAGGCCCTAATTGTTTCTACTTTTACACAACACAAAAGGATTTAAAACAGATAAGTGCAACGAAGAACGGCAAATATATTTTTATTTCGTCACTAATACACGGCAAACTGTCCTTCAGAATATATCACTGCACCGCAGAACGGTTATTAGGCCCTAATTTTTTTCTACTTTTACACGACACAAAAGGTTCTAAAAACTCATAAGTGCAACGATGAGCGGCGAATATATATTTATTTTGTCACTAATAAACTTCAAACAGGGCTTAAAAATATATCACTTCGCCGCAGAGCGGCAATTAGGCCGTAATTTTTTTCTACTTTTAGGCCTATTGCACACGGCTGTATCGCTTTTTCAGTGTTTTGCGGTCCGTTTTTCATGGATCCGTTGTTCCGTTTTTTGTTTCCGTTGTGTTTCCGTTTCTGTTCCGTTTTTCCGTATGGCATATACAGTATACAGTAATTACATAGAAAAAATTGGGCTGGGCATAACATTTTCAATAGATGGTTCAGAAAAAACGGAACGGAAACGGAAGACATACGGATGCATTTCCGTATGTGTTCCGTTTTTTTGCGGATCCATTGACTTGAATGGAGCCACGGACTGTGATTTGCGGACAATAATAGGACATGTTCTATGTTAAAACGGAACGGAAAAACGGAAATACGGAAACGGAATGCATACGGAGTACATACCGTTTTTTTTGCGGAACCATTGAAATGAATGGATCCGTATACGGACCGTATACGGAACACAAAAAAAGGCCAGTAAACGGGAAAAAAAAAACGGCCGTGTGCAATAGGCCTTACACAACACAAAAGGCTTTAAAGTAGATAAGTGCAAAGATGAATGGCGAATATATTTTTATTTCGTCACTAATACACGGCAAACTGTCCTTCAGAATATATCACTGCACCGCCGAACGGTTATTAGGCCCAAATTTTTTTCTACTTTTACACAACATTAAAGGCTCTAAAACTGATAGGTGCAACGATGAACGGCGAATATATTTTTATTTCACCACTGCACCGCAGAATGGCAATTAGGCCTGTGAGGCTTGGTTCTGGTAGATAGGGTAAGCGGACGCAGTACAGAGGCAAAAGACAAGTTCTTTAAGAAAAACACCAATGTTCATTCACACTTGAGGCAAATGCACAAAAAAAACAATGCGTTACTTTGCAGTCTTGGTGTTTACTTCACGCACAATGGAAAGTACATCTTGGTGTTACTTCACACAAATTGGAAAGTTCATATTGTCATAAAGACAAGTTAGCTTGATGTCAGTTCTGCCTCCAGCATTCCACAGCAGGCTTTAGGGGGCCTGTTTCCTCGGCCCATTGGTCTCAGCCCTCCAACCTGGCACCAAGCCTCAGATCCCAACACAGAGATCCTGCTGCTGAGCCCAGCTGCCTGTTTAAGGACAGCCAGGTGCTGCCCAAAACCCAGATCGGAAATTAAAATCCAATCCGGTACTTGACCTCACCTGGCTGCAAATAATCCCAGCAGCACAAGCTAGGAGGAAAATACTTGTTTTACCAGACTATTTCCCTCACTGTGTCACATACCCCCCCACCTTTGTTCTGAGGGGGTGAACATTTGCCAGACAATGTACTCGGGACAGGACATCCGCGTTTCCGTGCAACTGGCCTGCCCTGTGTTCCACTGTAATTTTAAAGTTCTGTAGGGAAGTTCTGTAGGGAATAGAACCATCTGATGACATGGGCATTTCTGTCTTTGGCCTGACTCATCGACTTGAGAGGTGAGTGGTCAGTCACCAGGTGGAATTTACTCTCCTACAAATAATGACAGATAGCCTCGAGTGCCAACTTGATAGGATAGCCAGGCACTCTCTCTCCACTTTACTGTACCTGGTCTCGGCTGCGGTGAGCTTACGGCTGAGGAAGACAATGGGATGCTCCTCCCCGTTGACTTCCTAAAACAGTACAGCACTGAGGCCTTCTTCGGAGGCATCGGTCTGTACTAGGGATGAGCGAACTCGAACTGTATAGTTCGGGTTCGTACCGAATTTTGGGGTGTCCGTGACACGAACCCGAACCCGGACATTTTCGTAAAAGTCCGGGTTCGGGTTCGTCGTTCGTCGCTTTCTTGGCGCTTTTGTGACGCTTTTGTGACGCTTTCTTGGCGCTCTTTGAAAGGCTGCAAAGCAGCCAATCAACAAGCGTCATACTACTTGCCCCAAGAGGCCGTCACAGCCATGCCTACTATTGGCATGGCTGTGATTGGCCAGAGCACCATGTGACCCAGCCTCTATTTAAGCTGGAGTCACATAGTGCCGCCCGTCACTCTGCTCTGATTAGCGTAGGGAGAGGTTGCGGCTGCGACAGTAGGGCGAGATTAGGCAGATTAACTCCTCCAAAGGACTTGATTAATCGATCGATCTGCAGCTGTGCATCATTGAGCTGCTGAAATTCAATTGCTCACTCTTTTTAGGCTGCCCAGACCGTTTGTCAGTCACTTTTTTCTGGGGTGATCGGCGGCCATTTTGTGTCTTGTGGTGCGCCAGCACAAGCTGCGACCAAGTGCATTTAACCCTCAATGGTGTGGTTGTTTTTTGGCTAAAGCCTACATCAGGGTGAAGCTGTCACACCAAGTGCATTTAACCAGCAATAGTCTGTTTATTTGTTGGCCATATACTACATCAGGGGCAAGCTGCGCCTGTCTCCAAGTGCATTTAACCCTCAATGGTGTGGTTGTTTTTTGGCTAAAGCCTACATCAGGGTGAAGCTGTCACACCAAGTGCATTTAACCAGCAATATAGTCTGTTTATTTTTTGGCCATATACTACATCAGGGGCAAGCTGCGCCCATCACCAAGTGCATTTAACCCTCAGTAGTGTGGTTGGTCAAGCTGTCACACCAAGTGCATTTAACCAGCAATAGTCTGTTCATTTTTTGGCCATATACTACATCAGGGGCAAGCTGCGCCCGTCACCAAGTGCATTTAACCCTCAGTAGTTTGGTTGGTCAAGCTGTCACACCAAGTGCATTTAACCAGCAATAGTCTGTTCATTTTTTGGCCAAATACTACATCAGGGGCAAGCTGCGCCCGTCACCAAGTGCATTTAACCCTCAGTAGTGTGGTTGGTCAAGCTGTCACACCAAGTGCATTTAACCAGCAATAGTCTGTTCATTTTATGGCCATATACTACATCAGGGGCAAGCTGCGCCCGTCACCAAGTGCATTTAACCCTCAGTAGTGTGGTTGGTCAAGCTGTCACACCAAGTGCATTTAACCAGCAATATTCTGTTCATTTTTTGGCCATATACTACATCAGGGGCAAGCTGCGCCTGTCACCAAGTGCATTTAACCCTCAGTAGTGTGGTTGGTCAAGCTGTCACACCAAGTGCATTTAACCAGCAATAGTGTGGTTATTTTTTGGCCATATCCCAGTCTAATTCTGTCAGTAAATCCATACCGGTCACCCAGCGCCTAAATACTAGGCCTCAAATTTATATCCTGCTAAATCTGTCGTTACTGCTGTACTGTTGTGGCTGGGCAAGTTATTTAGTGTCCGTCAAAGCACATTTTTTGTTATGGGTTGAAATACAATACCCAATTTAGCAATTTCATAATTTAGTGGTTTCTGCTGTATCAGAGCTATTTGAAATCTATCCCTAAAAGGGTATATAATATTCAAGGTGCACATAGGGTCATTCAGAATAACTTCACACACATGCTACTGTGCATTTCCAAGTCTAATTCTGTCAGTAAATCCATACCGGTCACCCAGCGCCTAAATACTAGGCCTCAAATATATATCCCTCTAAATCTGTCGTTACCGCTGTACTGTTGTGGCTGGGCAAGTTATTTAGTGTCCGTCAAAGCACTTTTTTTGTTCTGGGTTGAAATACAGTTCCCAATTTAGCAATTTCATAATTTAGTGGTTTCTGCTGTATCAGAGCTATTTGAAATCTATCCCTAAAAGGGTATATAATATTCAAGGTGCACATAGGGTCATTCAGAATAACTTCACACACATGCTACTGTGCATTTCCAAGTCTAATTCTGTCAGTAAATCCATACTGGTCACCCAGCGCCTAAATACTAGGCCTCAAATATATATCCCGCTAAATCTGTCGTTACCGCTGTACTGTTGTGGCTGGGCAAGTTATTTAGTGTCCGTCAAAGCACATTTTTTGTTCTGGGTTGAAATACAGTTCCCAATTTAGCAATTTCATAGTTTAGTGGTTTCTGCTGTATCAGAGCTATTTGAAATCTATCCCTAAAAGGGTATATAATATTCAAGGTGCACATAGGGTCATTCAGAATAACTTCACACACACGCTACTGTGCATTTCCAAGTCTAATTCTGTCAGTAAATCCATACCGGTCACCCAGCGCCTAAATACTAGGCCTCAAATTTATATCCCGCTAAATCTGTCGTTACCGCTGTACTGTTGTGGCTGGGCAAGTTATTTAGTGTCTGTCAAAGCACATTTTTTGTTCTGGGTTGAAATACAATTCCCAATTTAGCAATTTCATAATTTAGTGGTTTCTGCTGTATCAGAGCTATTTGAAATCTATCCCTAAAAGGGTATATAATATTCAAGGTGCACATAGGGTCATTCAGAATAACTTCACACACACGCTACTGTGCATTTCCAAGTCTAATTCTGTCAGTAAATCCATACCGGTCACCCAGTGCCTAAATACTAGGCCTCAAATATATATCCCGCTAAATCTGTCGTTACCGCTGTACTGTTGTGGCTGGGCAAGTTATTTAGTGTCCGTCAAAGCACATTTTTTGTTCTGGGTTGAAATACAATTCCCAATTTAGCAATTTCATAATTTAGTGGTTTCTGCTATATCAGAGCTATTTGAAATATATCCCTAAAAGGGTATATAATATTCAAGGTGCACATAGGGTCATTCAGAATAACTTCACACACACGCTACAGTGCATTTCCAAGTCTAATTCTGTCAGTAAATCCATACCGTTCACCCAGCGCCTAAATACTAGGCCTCAAATTTATATTCAGCTGAATTTGAATACAATACATTGGGCCAAATAATATTTTTGTTGTTGTGGTGAACGATAACAATGAGGAAAACATCTAGTAAGGAACGCGGACATGGTCGTGGTGGTGTTAGTGGACCCTCTGGTGCTGGGAGAGGACGTGGCCGTTCTGCCACATCCACACGTCCTAGTGTACCAACTACCTCAGGTCCCAGTAGCCGCCAGAATTTACAGCGATATATGGTGGGGCCCAATGCCGTTCTAAGGATGGTAAGGCCTGAGCAGGTACAGGCATTAGTCAATTGAGTGGCCGACAGTGGATCCAGCACGTTCACATTATCTCCCACCCATTCTTCTGCAGAAAGCGCACAGATGGCGCCTGAAAACCAACCCCATCAGTCTGTAACATCACCCCCATGCATACCAGGGAAACTGTCTCAGCCTCAAGTTATGCAGCAGTCTCTTATGCTGTTTGAAGACTCCGCTGGCAAGGTTTCCCAAGGGCATCCACCTAGCCCTTCCCCAGCGGTGAAAGACATAGAATGCACTGACGCACAACCACTTATGTTTCCTGATGATGAGGACATGGGAATACCACCTCAGCATGTCTCTGATGATGACGAAACACAGGTGCCAACTGCTGCGTCTTTCTGCAGTGTGCAGACTGAACAGGAGGTCAGGGATCAAGACTGGGTGGAAGACGATGCAGGGAACGATGAGGTCCTAGACCCCACATGGAATGAAGGTCATGCCACTGACTTTGACAGTTCGGAGGAAGAGGCAGTGGTGAGACCGAGCCAACAGCGTAGCAAAAGAGGGAGCAGTGGGCAAAAGCAGATACCCGCCGCCAAGAGACTCCGCCTGCTACTGACCGCCGCCATCTGGGACCGAGCACCCCAAAGGCAGCTTCAAGGAGTTCCCTGGCATGGCACTTCTTCAAACAATGTGCTGACGACAAGACCCGAGTGGTTTGCACGCTGTGCCATCAGAGCCTGAAGCGAGGCATTAACGTTCTGAACCTGAGCACAACCTGCATGACCAGGCACCTGCATGCAAAGCATGAACTGCAGTGGAGTAAACACCTTAAAACCAAGGAAGTAACTCAGGCTCCCCCTGCTACCACTTCTGCTGCTGCCGCCTCGGCCTCTTCTGCTGCTGCCGCCTCGGCCTCTTCCTCTGCCTCTGGAGGAACGTTGGCACCTGCCGCCCAGCAAACAGGGGATGTACCACCAACACCACCACCACCTCCGTCACCAAGCATCTCAACCATGTCACACGGCAGCGTTCAGCTCTCCATCTCACAAACATTTGAGAGAAAGCGTAAATTCCCACCTAGCCACCCTCGATCCCTGGCCCTGAATGCCAGCATTTCTAAACTACTGGCCTATGAAATGCTGTCATTTAGGCTGGTGGACACAGACAGCTTCAAACAACTCATGTCGCTTGCTGTCCCACAGTATGTTGTTCCCAGCCGGCACTACTTCTCCAAGAGAGCCGTGCCTTCCCTGCACAACCAAGTATCCGATAAAATCAAGTGTGCACTGCGCAACGCCATCTGTGGCAAGGTCCACCTAACCACAGATACGTGGACCAGTAAGCACGGCCAGGGACGCTATATCTCCCTAACTGCACACTGGGTAAATGTAGTGGCAGCTGGGCCCCAGGCGGAGAGCTGTTTGGCGCACGTCCTTCCGCCGCCAAGGATCACAGGGCAACATTCTTTGCCTCCTGTTGCCACCTCCTCCTACTCGACTTCCTCCTCCTCTTCTTCCACCTGCTCATCTAGTCAGCCACACACCTTCACCACCAACTTCAGCACAGCCCGGGGTAAACGTCAGCAGGCCATTCTGAAACTCATATGTTTGGGGGACAGGCCCCACACCGCACAGGAGTTGTGGCAGGGTATAGAACAACAGACCGACGAGTGGTTGCTGCCGGTGAGCCTCAAGCCCGGCCTGGTGGTGTGTGATAATGGGCGAAATCTCGTTGCAGCTCTGGGACTAGCCAGTTTGACGCACATCCCTTGCTTGGCGCATGTGCTGAATTTGGTGGTGCAGAAGTTCATTCACAACTACCCCGACATGTCAGAGCTGCTGCATAAAGTGCGGGCCGTCTGTTCGCGCTTCCGGCGTTCACATCCTGCTGCTCCTCGCCTGTCTGCGCTACAGCGTAACTTCGGCCTTCCCGCTCACCGCCTCATATGCGACATGCCCACCAGGTGGAACTCCACCTTGCACATGCTGGACAGACTGTGCGAGCAGCAGCAGGCCATAGTGGAGTTTCAGCTGCAGCACGCACGGGTCAGTCGCACTACAGAACAGCACCACTTCACCACCAATGACTGGGCCTCCATGCGAGACCTGTGTGCCCTGTTGCGCTGTTTCGAGTACTCCACCAACATGGCCAGTGGCGATGACGCCGTTATCAGCGTTACAATACCACTTCTATGTCTCCTTGAGAAAACACTTAGGGCGATGATGGAAGAGGAGGTGGCCCAGGAGGAGGAGGAGGAGGAGGAGGAGGAAGAGGGGTCATTTTTAGCACTTTCAGGCCAGTCTCTTCGAAGTGACTCAGAGGGAGGTTTTTGGCAACAGCAGAGGCCAGGTACAAATGTGGCCAGCCAGGGCCGACTACTGGAGGACGAGGAGGACGAGGAGGAGGTGGAGGAGGATGAGGATGAAGCATGGTCACAGCGGGGTGGCACCCAACGCAGCTCGGGTCCATCACTGGTGCGTGGCTGGGGGGAAAGGCAGGACGATGACGATACGCCTCCCACAGAGGACAGCTTGTCCTTACCCCTGGGCAGCCTGGCACACATGAGCGACTACATGCTGCAGTGCCTGCGCAACGACAGCAGAGTTGCCCACATTTTAACGTGTGCGGACTACTGGGTTGCCACCCTGCTGGATCCACGCTACAAAGACAATGTGCCCACCTTACTTCCTGCACTGGAGCGTGATAGGAAGATGCGCGAGTACAAGCGCACGTTGGTAGACGCGCTACTGAGAGAATTCCCAAATGTCACAGGGGAACAAGTGGAAGCCCAAGGCCAAGGCAGAGGAGGAGCAAGAGGTCGCCAAGGCAGCTGTGTCACGGCCAGCTCCTCTGAGGGCAGGGTTAGCATGGCAGAGATGTGGAAAAGTTTTGTCAACACGCCACAGCTAACTGCACCACCACCTGAAACGCAACGTGTTAGCAGGAGGCAACATTTCACTAACATGGTGGAACAGTACGTGTGCACACCCCTCCACGTACTGACTGATGGTTCGGCCCATTCAACTACTGGTTTTCTAAATTGTCCACGTGGCCAGAGCTAGCCTTTTATGCCTTGGAGGTGCTGGCCTGCCCGGCGGCCAGCGTTTTGTCTGAACGTGTATTCAGCACGGCAGGGGGTGTCATTACAGACAAACGCAGCCGCCTGTCTACAGCCAATGTGGACAAGCTGACGTTCATAAAAATGAACCAGGCATGGATCCCACAGGACCTGTCCGTCCCTTGTCCAGATTAGACATTAACTACCTCCCCTTAACCATATATTATTGTATTCCAGGGCACTTCCTCATTCAATCCCATTTTTATTTTCATTTTATCATTATATTGCGAGGCTACCCAAATTTGAATGAACCTCTCCTCTGTCTGGGTGCCGGGGCCTAAATATATGCCAATGGACTGTTCCAATGTTGGGTGACGTGAAGCCTGATTCTCTGCTATGACATGCAGACTAATTCTCTGCTGACATGAAGCCAGATTCTCTGTTACGGGACCTCTCTCCTCTGCCTGGGTGCTGGGCCTAAATATATGCCAATGGACTGTTGCACTGGTGGCTGACGTGAAGCCTGATTCTCTGCTATGATATGAAGACTGATTCTCTGCTGACATGAAGCCAGATTGTCTGTTACGGGACCTCTCTCCTCTGCCTGGGTGCTGGGCCTAAATTTATGAAAATGGACTGTTGCAGTGGTGGGTGACGTGAAGCCTGATTCTCTGATATGATATGAAGACTGATTCTCTGCTGACATGAAGCCAGATTGTCTGTTACGGGACCTCTCTCCTCTGCCTGGGTGCTGGGCCTAAATTTATGAAAATGGACTGTTACAGTGGTGGGTGACGTGAAGCCTGATTCTCTGCTATGATATGAAGACTGATTCTCTGCTGACATGAAGCCAGATTGTCTGTTACGGGACCTCTCTACTCTGCCTGGGTGCTGGGCCTAAATATCTGACAATGGACTGTTGCAGTGGTAGCTGACGTGAAGCCTGATTCTCTGCTATGATATGAAGACTGATTCTCTGCTGACATTAAGCCAGATTGTCTGTTACGGGACCTCTCTCATCTGCCTGGGTGCTGGGCCTAAATTCATGAAAATTGACTGTTACAGTGGTGGGTGACGTGAAGCCTGATTCTCTGCTATGACATGAAGACTGATTCTCTGGTGACATGAAGCCAGATTCTGTGTTACGGAACCTCTCTCCTCTGCCTGGGTGCTTGGCCTAAATTTATGAAAATGGACTGTTGCAGTGGTGGCTGACGTGAAGCCTGATTCTCTGCTATGACATGCAGACTGATTCTCTGCTGACATGAAGACAGATTCTCTGTTACGGGACCTCTCTCCTCTGCCTGGGTGTCGGGGCCTAAATATCTGAGAATGGACTGTTCCAGTGGTGGGTGACGTGAAGCCAGATTCTCTGCTATGGGACCTCTCTCCAATTGATTTTGGTTAATTTTTATTTATTTAATTTTTATTTTAATTAATTTCCCTATCCACATTTGTTTGCAGGGGATTTACCTACATGTTGCTGCCTTTTGCAGCCCTCTAGCCCTTTCCTGGGCAGTTTTACAGCCTTTTTAGTGCCGAAAAGTTCGGGTCCCCATTGACTTCAATGGGGTTCGGGTTCGGGACGAAGTTCGGATCGGGTTCGGATCCAGAACCCGAACATTTCCGGGAAGTTCGGCCGAACTTCTCGAACCCGAACATCCAGGTGTTCGCTCAACTCTAGTCTGTACTATAAATTTATTTTTGAAGTCGGGCATCACCAAAACCGGGGACCCGCACAGGGTCGACTTCAAAGTGGAGAAAACCTCTTCTGCCTGATCATCCCAGCGAACCATCACTGACTTGCTTTAACCATTCCCAGGACCACTTTACTTGCCTAGTGGTGACAGGTCAGGGCCAATTCCATATCGCCTCTTTTTTGTTCACTTGTGGTTTGATGACTCCGCTCCCAATGACATACCCCAGGTATTTAGTCTCCTCTAACCCTATTGTAAATTTTTTCGGGTAAGCGGTTATTCCAGCCTTCCGAAGGAAGTCCACTATGGCCTGCCCTTTTTTCCGTAGGTGACTTTCCCAGTTGGTACTGTGGATGACAATATCGTCCAGGTAAGCCGAAGCGTACCAATGATATTGACGAAGCACAATGTCCATAAGTCGTTAAAAAGTGGCATTGGTGAGATCCAAAACATAAAAATGCCAGGCTTGTCCTAACCTCTCGATAAGCTCATCCACCCAGGGCATGGAATACGCATCGAATTTGGAAATCTCGTTTAGTTTACTAAAAAACGTTAAAGAATCGTAACGTCCCATCCAGTTTGGGAATTAAAACTATAGGGCTGGCTCACTCACATTTTGACTCCTCAATAACGTCTAGTTGCAGCATTAGCTGCACTTCCTCCAAGATGGCTTGTCGCCGAGCCTCGGGTACCCGATATGGTTTTAACCGGACTTTTGCCTAAGGCTCAGTGACAATGTCATGCTAAATTCTGGAAGCGCGTCCAGGGAGGTCTGATAACACATCAGTGTTCCTGCTAACAAACTTTCTGGCCTACTGAGTTTGTTAAGAGGAGAGGCTGTCAGCAATCTTCACTCTGGCAACTTCTTCCCTTGCATCAGACCAAGGGGCCGGAACCTATTCCCCTAGAAAACTCGTCTATACCGTCAATACCGGTCTCCCTATCTTTCCAAGGTTTAAGTAAATTCACATGGTACACCTGCTCCGGCTTTCGCCGCCCTGGCTGGTGTTCCTTGTAGTTTACCTTTCCAACTTTTTCGATTACTTCGTAGGGTCCCTGCCACCTAGCCAGGAACTTACTGTCCACAGTCAGTACCATAACCAAAACACGATCTCCCAGGTTAAAGATCCAAATCTGATCCTGCAGATTATAGACCCGAATTTGATCTTGCTGAGCTGCCTCCATATGCTCTCTTACAAGAGGCAACACTGTTTCCAAACATTCCTGCATCTGGGTGACGTATTTAATAATACTTTTATATGGGGTGGTTTGTTGCTCCCAAGCCTCTTTGGCTATGTCCAACAGACCACAAGGATGTCTGCCATATAGCAGTTCGAAGGGCGAGAACCCAGTAGAGGGCTGGGGCACCTGTTGCACTGCAAACATAAGATAGGGCAGAAGGAGGTCCCAGTCTTTCCCATCCTTAGACACCACTCTTTTTAACATGTTTTTTTATGTTTGGTTAAACCTTTCTACCATGCCGGCAGTTTGCGGATGATAAACAGACGTCCGTAGCTGTTTGATGTACAGCAACTTACAGAGTTCTCTCATGACCTTGGGCATAAAAGGCGTCCCCTGGTCAGTCAGAACCTCTTTAGGTAGCCCTACTCAGGAAAACATCTCCATTAACTCTTTAGCTATAGGTTTGGCCAATGTATGTCGCAGTGGCACTGCCTCCGGATACCGAGTGGCGTAATGTAGGACGACCAAGATGTGTTGGTGTCCTCTAGCGGACTTAGTAGCTGGCCTATGAGGTCTATAGTGATTAGCTCAAACGGTACCTCGATGATCGGGAGAGGAACTAAGGAACTGCGGAAAAGGTGCTGGGGGCCAGTTTTTTGACAGGTCGGGCAAGACTTGCAAAATTCATCCACCTCTCTAAACACACTGGGCCAGTAAAACCATTGTAATATTCGGTCCTGTGTTTTCTGCATTTCCAGATAACCCCAGAGAACATATTGGTGGGCTAACTCTAACACGAGTTTGCGATGAGCCTGGGGCACCACCAACTGTTCAACATGTTCACCCCGCAGCTGGTTTACCCGATGCAGCATATTCTGAAGAACAACAAAACGGGGAAACATCAACTTGGCCCCAGGTTGTTGTGGTTTACCATCAATTATTACCACATTCTCCCAGGCTCGGGATAGGGTTGAGTCCCGGTGTTGTGCTGTACCGAAATTTTCTCCAGAGACGTTAAGGTCTGCCAACTCAGGACCCGGCGGCAAGCCCTCTTTGTCTCCCACCATTACAAGCAGTGGGGTTGTCTCCCCCGATTCCAGCAAAGTGGCGGTCACCCCTACTGCTGGCCCTTCAGCCTCAGGTTCCCAGGGTTCTATCCCTTCTCCTGAACAAGGCCAATATCCTGGGTTTACCCCTGACACACGGGTATCATTAACTCTCACAACCAGCCATGGGGCGGGAAGCCCGGAAAGTCTCTCCCTATTATGAGTTCGTAGTGTAGATTTGTGGCGACTGCCACCTGGTGGGTCCACCTGCTAGCTACCATGGTTAAAGACACCAACGCGGTGGGGTAGTGTTTTAAGTCTCCATGGATGCACATCCCCCCGACTTTCTGGCCAGCATACTCAGTGGACCGCACTAGGGTAGCCGTTACTAGTATCACCAGGCTCCCTGAGTCCAGAGGCGCCTTCACTAGTGTCTCCCACTTCCACCTGGCACAAGTGGTCTAGAGATTCTGGGGTACCTGTTTGGAGAAAGTGAGATCTGCACTCTGATCTCAAAACTGACCTTTTTCAAGGGATTTGAAAAAGATATTAATAGCAAATATGAAGTATTGGAAACACAAAAGACCATGTCCATATGTGTAGCGCAAGTGGCTAATAAACATAGACATATATACATATATGCATATTATTTAATACACTGTAGAAAAATACTATATTACATCATATCCATAGTCTGTGGTGGGTTAGTAAAAAAATAGATGGAAGCAAAATGCAGAGGCAAAAGGAAGGGTATAAAGCAAATGTCTGTTTGCAGCAACTCGTTATGGTGGATTATGTAATCACATTTTATCTATCCATAAATCTTCCTTACACATAAAGACCTCTTGGTTATATTGGTACTAGATAATGGGAAAATATTGCAGTACCTGTGGCCGGTGTTCCCTTACAGATAAAGACCATAATAGACACGTCAAGGAGATTAATACAATGTAATACATAATGGTAATCATTGGATGGTGGTAGGATGGAAAATTATATTGCACTACCTGTGGCCAGTGCATAAGAGAAGCAGTCTGGATGTGCACACCATTCTGGGGTGCCACTTATTCAATAGAAGGCTAAAGTGTAGTGTCTACCGGAAGGTCATGTGAGCGGGAGTCACATGATCGCTCCCGGGAGCGAGCAAATGCATATTCGGGAACTTAGGTTAATGTGGGCACTGTTGGCAGTCGGGTAATTGACCAGAGTGAGGGGAGGGACAGTAGGAGGGAATATGATGCTGGTAATAGATGTAAGAGGTAGTCTGCGGATCAATGATAATAATAAGAATGTGATGAATAGAAAATATATCATTTGGATCCCCAGTCAGTGCAGCAAGGTGTAATAGGATTGCTCCTATTACCCAGGCTTTAACCTCCCCTACTGAGCCTTGTTCTACATAAATGCTCTAGAACAATTCCTCCCTATCCTTTCATCTACCATAAATAATTTTTTCACCACAATCAAGTCTTTCCTATCACTGTCCCTAGTGCCTGCAGACGTGTCTCTACCTGCACTAAGTACGCTGGTGAATGGCAGAATGTAAGATGGCTTCCGCTATTTATAGGGCTGTGACATCACAGGGCTGGCTGGCAGCTAATTGGCTGCTTTCATGGCATTATGGGTGATCCCTTTCTCCATGTCCTCACACGTGTAGCAGCCATTTTAGGAAAAAATATGATTCGTTAACACGAAGCCCGATGAAATTCGCATTTGGTGCAAATCTAATTTTTCCTGAAATTCGGATCGAATTCTACTTCGTCAACTTCGATTCACTGATCTCTAATTATTATGTAATATGCAATCTACTACACTAGATGACAGGAGCTGTATGTGATCTACTGGTCTTTAGCAAGGTTTTTGTCAGACAGCAGGACAAATCAGAACCAGTTGACCTTTTTTGCCATGTTATGCCATTTTAATCTGGTTTAACATTGTGCATATTGTAGTTGTTATCAAGATGTACAGTCGTGGCCAAAAGTTTTGAGAATGACACAAATATTAGTTTTCACAAAGTTTGCTGCTAAACTGCTTCTAGATCTTTGTTTCAGTTGTTTCTGTGATGTAGTGAAATATAATTACACGCGCTTCATACGTTTCAAAGCTTTTATCGACAATTACATGACATTTATGCAAAGAGTCAGTATTTGCAGTGTTGGCCCTTCTTTTTCAAGACCTCTGCAATTCGACTGGGCATGCTCTCAATCAACTTCTGGGCCAATTCCTAAATGATAGCAACCCATTCTTTCATAATCACTTCTTGGAGTTTGTCAGAATTAGTGGGTTTTTGTTTGTCCACCCGCCTCTTGAGGATTGACCACAAGTTCTCAATGGGATTAAGATCTGGGGAGTTTCCAGGCCATGGACCCAAAATGTCAACGTTTTGGTCCCCGAGCCACTTAGTTATCACTTTTGCCTTATGTGCTCCATCGTGCTGGAAAATGCATTGTTCTTAACCAAACTGTTGTTGGATTGTTGGAAGAAGTTGCTGTTGGAGGGTGTTTTTGTACCATTCTTTATTTATGTCTGTGTTTTTGGGCAAAATTGTGAGTGAGCCCACTCCCTTGGATGAGAAGCAACCCCACACATGAATGGTCTCAGGATGATTTACTGTTGGCATGACACAGGACTGATGGTAGCGCTCACCTTTTCTTCTCCGGACAAGCCTTTTTCTTGATGCCCCAAACAATTGGAAAGAGGCTTCATCGGAGAATATGACTTTGCCCCAGTCCTCAGCAGTCCATTCATCATATTTTCTGCAGAAGATCAATCTGTCCCTGATGTGTTTTTTTTTATAGAAGTGGCTTCTTTGCTGCCCTTCTTGACACAAGGCCATCTTCCAAAAGTCTTCGCCTCACTGTGCGTGCAGATGCGCTCACACCTGCCTGCTACCGTTCCTGAGCAAGCTGAATCCTCTTTAGGAGACGATCCTTGCACTTGCTGAACTTTCTTGGATGCCCTGAAGCCTTCTTAACAAGAATTGAACCTCTTTCCTTGAAGTTCTTGATGATCCTATAAATTTTTGATTGAGGTGCAATCTTAGTAGCCACAATATCCTTGCCTGTGAAGCCATTTTTATGCAACGCAATGATGGCTTCACGCTTTCTTTGCAGGTCACCATGGTTAACAATGGAAGAACAATGATTTCAAGCATCACCCTCCTTTTAACAGGTCAAGTCTGCTATTTTAACCCAATCAGCCTGACATAATGATCTCCAGCCTTGTGCTCGTCAACATTCTCACCTGAGTTAACAAGACAAATCTCAGCAGGTCCTTTAATGACAGCAATGAAATGCAGTGGAAAGGCTTTTGGGGGATTAAGTTAATTTTCATGGCAAAGAAGGACTATGCAATTCATCTGATCACTCTTCATAACATTCTGGAGTATATGCAAATTGCTATTATAAAAACTTAAGCAGCAACTTTTCAAATTTCAAATATTTATGTAATTCTCAAAACCTTTGGCCACGACTGTACAACGCTATTTTACATAATACGTAAAGAGACCACTTCTTTTTTTGGAAATCAATCTTATTCTGGGCTCCAACACTACTGTTATCTGTATAAATTATAAAAACTGTAATTTTATGTTCATTAATACATATTATGTAGAATGTTAAATTCTGCATTTACTCCTAGAAACAAAAGCTTGTTGCAGATGTGATATTATAAATTGCGTCCCAATGTTAGGATACATATTAACTCTGCAGTGACCAGCAGAGGAGGTGATGATGAGAGGAGTGGTAGTTGATATGCTAGTAGTAGTAGTACCCATACTTTGCAATAGCAATCTCCCTCTGCGGCACCCTGGGACATGCAGTGACTGGAGGGCACACCCTTTCTTCCCTCAGGGCACACTATGGTATTTCGGCTCCTATTAGTTGGGGTGTCCTTGATGGAATATGCTTGGATGAATGTAAGGCAGAAGTGCGGATGCAGGGCCTGGTAGATGGGGGAGACAATAAGCAGACCAATTGATTGTAATAAATAGGACTTCCTTTACTGAATTTATTGACGGGTGTTGCTGCACTAATAGCAAAATGCACAGTTGAAAGGTAGATCACAGTGCAATTCTCTCTCAAGCAGTATAGAAGCAACAATGAACAATGATTAGTTGTAATTAGTGTTGATCGAGCACCGTAGTGCTCGGGTCCTCGGGCCGAACACATCGTGTTATTCGGGTGCCCGAGTATAATGGAAGTCAATGGGAGAACCTGAGCATTAAACCAGGTACCCCCTGCTCTGAAGAGGGGATGGTGCCTGGTTCATAAGAAAATGTCAGAAATTGTTGGTAACACCACCAAAATGGTTCTGTAACAGCATGGGGAGGATGTATTGATGCATCTTGGACTCGCTGGTCGCTGCTGGGAATTACGTTGTCCGAATAGTAAGCCACTTTTACATAATGACAATAATACGCCAAAAAAAAAATGATTTGAATGGAAAAGTTTATAAAATTTTCCCCTGCATATTTACTTGTATATAAAGTGCAAGTGCTCCCAAAAATTACAAGGAAGAGGCACGCCGATACACCCTTAGTTACACATAAAGGAGGGCATCATACACATCCTTTAAAAATTATGATTGATGGCCTGCTGGTGACCCTCAAAAACATTAGGAGCAAGGGCCTACTGATCTGACCATCTAAAACATTATGGGCGGTGGCCTGCTGCCGCTTTGGTGACTCTAGTTAACCTAGGGCCAATGGCACGTCCCCGTGACGGCGATGATCCATTCGGATGTTTGTCCTATAAACTTTCGATGTAAATGCCAGCTCAAAACCGTGGTAAACTTTTGGTAACGGGGAATCAGTGTTTGATTTCGGAGAGGGAGCCTGAGAAACAGCTACGGCTACCACATCCAAGCAAGGCAGCATGCACGCAAATTGCCTATTAGGTATAATTAGCTGAGAGCCTGCAGGTGAGCTGACCCTTTAAAAGATTTGACTTGCCAGCCTGCTGGCGAGCTGAGGTGGAACCGACAAACCCAACTTGATTTTAATGGCTGCATTAAATTGCAGGTGACCGTCATACAGCTCAACAGATTTGTTTCCATCTGCATATTTCTAAAAAATATGTGGCCTTAGTCTTTTATATGGACTCATTGTGCTACTATGTGACCTCCACATGCTGCCATCTCCACAGTATGTCACCTTGCCACTCATTTTTATCACCATGCTGCTGCTGATGCTGCTTAAAATGCCTTAAAGTGATCGCCAGGCGCACAATCAAATTTAGGTTTTATGGACAAAACCAAAGTAAAAAATCGATTTTATAGAAAAAATTGATTGAAAACATTCTTACCTGTATATTTACTTGTATATATTTGCTTATATATATAAGTGCTGCCAAAAATTACAAGGAAGAGGAATTCCTATACAACCTGTATATCACATAAAGAAGGACCTCATTCACATTGAGTTGCGGGCCTGAAGGTGAGCTGACCCTGTAAAAGATTTGAGTTGCGGGCCTGCAGGTGAGCTGAGCTTGTAAAAGATTTGAGTTGCAGGCCTGCAGGTGAGCTGACCCTGTAAATTATTTTAGGTTTGGGCCTGCAGGTGATCTGACCCTGTAAAAGATTTGAGCTGCAGGCCTGCAGGTGAGCGGACCCTCTAAAAAATTATATGTGAAGGCCTGATGTTGAGCGGACCCTCTAAAAAATTATATGTGAGGTCCTGCTGGCGAGTGGACCCTCTAAAAAATGATATTCGAAGGCCATATATGTGAAGGCATTATATGTGAGGAATAAGCAATGCATGTTGATATGACGGAAGAGGAGGAGGAGGATGAGAAAAGGAAGATTTAATCATATAACCTTGTTTGTGGTGAAAGGGGTGCATGGGAATACAGTTTATTAACTACATTAAAAACAACACATGTAAAGTGCCTTTATGTATTCATCAGCATTCCTCTGGTGGAGTTGAGAAGTCATGGTCAATCCAGGCCATGTTCATTTTTATATGAGTCAACCTGTAAGTTGACGCGTATACGCTATTGCAGCACAGATGTGACAATTCACTGCAGGGACCCTTTATAGGAAAATTATGGATACATTATGGAAAAAATATATTTGTTGTCACTAATATTTTTCCCAATATCTGGGCCTGACACACAGACACTATTGTAGCGCAGATGTGACAATTCACTGCAGGGACCGTTTATAGGAAAATTATGGTTAAATTATGGAAAAAATATAATTGTTTTTGATAATATTTTTTCCAATATCTGGCCCTGATGCACATACGCTATTGCAGCACAGATGTGACAATTCACTGCAGGGACCCTTTATAGGAAAATTATGGATACATTATGGCAGCCGTGATGACGTAATCTCGCGCCGCACGTGATTTCGGCCGAGATCTTCAAGCAAGATGGAAGCTGGCTGCGCAAATGGATGCGGTAAGTTTGATGTAATTTTTTAATATGGTAATTTTTACACTGCTTGTACACTCAGGTGCCACGATGAATGCAGCATCTGAGGGGTACAATGACGGGGCGGCGCTATCGCAGCTCCCTGTCATTGCACCCACTACTTACAAAATAAATTAGATTCGGCTGATTTGGCGAATTTAAAAAAAAATATTCACTTTGCGACAATTTACCCGCGGTAAAGTAAATTGTCGCAAAGTTTTTTTGTTTTTTTTATTCGCCAAATCAGCCGAATCAAATTTTCAGGAAATTTGCTAATCTAATAAGGTTCCTATTAGCTTCTTCCCAAACTGAATTTTGTAGATCCAGGTGGCTAATCAAAGTATGGAGGATGCTTTAGCAGTATTGACTTTCCACAACAGCAAAAACTTTCTGCCATAAACATGCACTATACCTTGCTGTCTGAGTCCAATGCACAGCCTTGTAAGTTCCAAGATATCTGATCTCTTCCCTTTCAGGGATACTATGATAGTAAAGTAGCTTTTCTGGCAGCTGTAAGCTCAGAGACAGGGGCTCTCTTGGGCCAGCCTCTGCAGGAACTCTCCACCTACACATCTTTCCTCTAGCTTTCCGCAGACTAGATGTAGTGTAGTGCAAAACCATCAACCAGTACTTTAGTGCATTTCGAAGAGTTACTGTATTTTTCTCTTTATAAAACGCACCTGATGATAAAACGCACCTAGGTTTTTAAGGAGGAAGATAAGAAAAAAAAATAGTTTGAACCAAATGGTGTGCTTCTGTGGACGATGCACTGTTATGGGGGATCTGTGGATGACACTGTTATTGGGGATCTGTGGATGACACTGTTATGGGGGATCTGTAGATGAAAATCACTGAGTAGTAAAGCGATATATTGGTAATGTATCTGAAATATAAAACTTCACTGCCTGTATAGATACTAAAACTGAAAGTAATAAACCTTTTATTCTTGATACTTTAATTAAAATCTTTAAATGGGCAGCCACCCTGGTATCACAGGCTCTAACCTCCCACTCAAAAGTCCCTTGTTGTTCTTGAAAGGGACTATGAACTGGTACAACAAGCTGTTTTAGAGTGTTTGATATGAATGTGGAGGTATAGAAAAAAGGGGAGAGGGGAAAATGGGGCTGAATGTAAGTGCTGATGTGATGAACTATGTGTACATCAGAATGTATGGGATGATGAGTCCCTATTAATAATTAACATTCATACCCCCGGAATCCATAAGGTCAGACACCTTATATGGCTCCGTTCTGTGTGTGTGTGTCATGACTGCCTGAGAGAACCCAGGCTACCACAGCATCAATCTGATGTAGTTATTTATTGGGATGCATCACCTGAAACAGTATATATCGTAGCGGTCGCTTAAGCGTTAATATCCAACACGCTCAGCTTGTTTCTCTGGTGTTTACCAGGTGATCAGGAGCCTAGGATATGAATTGGCGACACTAGAAATCATTGGTATATGCGATTTAGAAAAAAGCTGATACAATGTATTGATGATTAGCACACAATGTATCAGAGTGATGCAGGAAAAAGCACATGGCAGGAAAGACGCGATGCTCCCTAGCATTGGGAGATCATGCCAATGTTGAATGTTCAGTGCCAACGTGAAATAAACAAAAAGGCGCAACCCCTGAAGATGGTGAGGGGTTGCGCAAGCTAATAACAAAACTCGGAGCAAAGCTGAGCATACACGCTGCCCCTACTGATGATGAAGGACTGCGCGTCTGACTCTGGTATGGCTCTGTGGATGACACTGTTATGAGGATTTGTGGATGACATTGTTATGGAGGATCTGTGGATGATACTGTTATGGGGGATCTGTGGATGACACTGTTATTGGGGATCTGTGGATGACACTGTTATGGGGGATCTGTAGATGAAAATCACTGAGTAGTAAAGCGATATATTGGTAATGTATCTGAAATATAAAACTTCACTGCCTGTATAGATACTAAAACTGAAAGTAATAAACCTTTTATTCTTGATACTTTAATTAAAATCTTTAAATGGGCAGCCACCCTGGTATCACAGGCTCTAACCTCCCACTCAAAAGTCCCTTGTTGTTCTTGAAAGGGACTATGAACTGGTACAACAAGCTGTTTTAGAGTGTTTGATATGAATGTGGAGGTATAGAAAAAAGGGGAGAGGGGAAAATGGGGCTGAATGTAAGTGCTGATGTGATGAACTATGTGTACATCAGAATGTATGGGATGATGAGTCCCTATTAATAATTAACATTCATACCCCCGGAATCCATAAGGTCAGACACCTTATATGGCTCCGTTCTGTGTGTGTGTGTCATGACTGCCTGAGAGAACCCAGGCTACCACAGCATCAATCTGATGTAGTTATTTATTGGGATGCATCACCTGAAACAGTATATATCGTAGCGGTCGCTTAAGCGTTAATATCCAACACGCTCAGCTTGTTTCTCTGGTGTTTACCAGGTGATCAGGAGCCTAGGATATGAATTGGCGACACTAGAAATCATTGGTATATGCGATTTAGAAAAAAGCTGATACAATGTATTGATGATTAGCACACAATGTATCAGAGTGATGCAGGAAAAAGCACATGGCAGGAAAGACGCGATGCTCCCTAGCATTGGGAGATCATGCCAATGTTGAATGTTCAGTGCCAACGTGAAATAAACAAAAAGGCGCAACCCCTGAAGATGGTGAGGGGTTGCGCAAGCTAATAACAAAACTCAGAGCAAAGCTGAGCATACACGCTGCCCCTACTGATGATGAGGGACTGCGCGTCCGACTCTGGTATGGCTCTGTGGATGACACTGTTATGAGGATTTGTGGATGACATTGTTATGGAGGATCTGTGGATGATCCTGTTATGGGGGATCTGTGGATGATACTGTTATGGGGTATCTGTGGATGACACACTGTTATGGGGGATCTGTGAATAAGGCACTGTTATGGGGGATCATTGAATAGTGTAGAGCGCGCATGCTCAGCCAAACACCAGTTCGGGTGCTCGGCGCATCGCGGAGTTCGGCTGAACACCGCGTGTGCTCGAGCGCAATACTCGAATCAGTGTATTTAAATCTAATTTAGCCTCTATTTCTATGCAGAAGATTGCTGTACAGTGAGGCAATCCCTCAGTGTGAGTCAGTGGCTTAGGAGTCCCTGCTCTGACGCCATATAGCTATGTCCATATATAGAGTCAGTGCTTGGGGACACCCCAGTGTATTTAAATCAAATTTAGATTGTATTTAAGAAAAGTTTCTGCTGAGATTAGAACTCATGACCTTTTGCATTTGAGGCAAGGCATTTAACCATGCAGCTATAATAGCTGCATATCCATTTACTTAAAAAAAATATCAAAAATTAGACCTCTACTGTACTTTACTTCTACTGAGACCAAAACAGTAGAAGTCTCATATTTATTTATATTTTGTTAATTTTTTGGAGACTGACTATGCACATATATAGAGTAGTGGTTAAAGTTCTGGGCTATGATGCAGAAGCTGTGAGTTCAAGTCCCCTCACAAACTTTTTCAGAAATAGAGGTTAAATTAGAGTTATATATTAATATATTTTTTAGTAATTTTAAAAAAATTTATGGCACTAAATAAATGTGCAATTACAATATATATATATACAGTACAGACCAAAAGTTTGGACACACCTTCTCATTCAAAGAGTTTTCTTTATTTTCATGACTATGAAAATTGTAGATTCACACTGAAGGCATCAAAACTATGAATTAACACATGTGGAATTATATACATAACAAAAAAGTGTGAAACATCTGAAAATATGTCATATTCTAGGTTCTTCAAAGTAGCCACCTTTTGCTTTGATTACTGCTTTGCACACTCTTGGCATTCTCTTGATGAGCTTCAAGAGGTAGTCACCTGAAATGGTCTTCCAACAGTCTTGAAGGAGTTCCCAGAGATGCTTAGCACTTGTTGGCCCTTTTGCCTTCACTCTGCGGTCCAGCTCACCCCAAACCATCTCGATTGGGTTCAGGTCCGGTGACTGTGGAGGCCAGGTCATCTGGCGCAGCACCCCATCACTCTCCTTCATGGTCAAATAGCCCTTACACAGCCTGGAGGTGTGTTTGGGGTCATTGTCCTGTTGAAAAATAAATGATGGTCCAACTAAACGCAAACCGGATGGAATAGCATGCCGCTGCAAGATGCTGTGGTAGCCATGCTGGTTCAGTATGCCTTTAATTTTGAATAAATCCCCAACAGTGTCACCAGCAAAGCACCCCCACACCATCACACCTCCTGCTCCATGCTTCACGGTGGGAACCAGGCATGTAGAGTCCATCCATTCACCTTTTCTGCGTCGCACAAAGACACAGTGGTTGGAACCAAAGATCTCAAATTTGGACTCATCAGACCAAAGCACAGATTTCCACTGGTCTAATGTCCATTCCTTGTGTTCTTTAGCCTAAACAAGTCTCTTCTGCTTGTTGCCTGTCCTTAGCAGTGGTTTCCTAGCAGATATTCTACCATGAATGCCTGATTCACACAGTCTCCTCTTAACAGTTGTTCTAGAGATGTGTCTGCTGCTAGAACTCTGTGTGGCGTTGACCTGGTCTCTAATCTGAGCTGCTGTTAACCTGCGATTTCTGAGGCTGGTGACTCGGATGAATTTATCCTCCGCAGCAGAGGTGACTCTTGGTCTTCTGTTCCTGGGGCGGTCCGCATGTGAGTCAGTTTCTTTGTAGCGCTTGATGGTTTTTGTGACTGCACTTGGGGACACTTTCAAAGTTTTCCCAATTTTTCGGACTGACTGACCTTAATTTCTTAAAGTAATGATGACCACTCGTTTTTCTTTACTTAGCTGCTTTTTTCTTGCCATAATACAAATTCTAACAGTCTATTTAGTAGGACTATGAGCTGTGTATCCACCTGACTTCTCCACAAGGCAACTGATGGTCCCTACCCCATTTATAAGGCAAGAAATCCCACTTATTAAACCTGACAGGGCACACCTGTGAAGTGAAAACCATTTCAGGTGACTACCTCTTGAAGCTCATCAAGAGAATGCCAAGAGTGTGCAAAGCAGTAATCAAAGCATAAGGTGGCTACTTTGAAGAACTTAGAATGAGACTTATTTTCAGTTGTTTCACACTTTTTTATGTATATAATTCCACATGTGTTAATTCATAGTTTGATGCCTTCAGTGTGAATCTACAATTTTCATAGTCATGAAAACAAAGAAAACTCTTTGAATGAGAAGGTGTGTCCAAACTTTTGGTCTGTACTGTATATATCTATATATATATATATATATATATAAAATCATAAAATCATACTTCTGATATATACAGTATATATATGAATGCATATTATGTGGGAACTGATGTTTTAGCCATAATATATTTACATATATTATATATTTGAAATATATAATAATATGTATAAATATATTATGGCTAAAAACGTGCATATATATACAGTGGGATGCGAAAGTTTAGGGCAACCTTGTTAATCGTCATGGTTTTCCTGTATAAATCATTGGTTGTTACGATAAAAAGTTTCAGTTAAATATATCATATAAGAGACACACACAGTGATATTTGAAAAGTGAAATGAAGTTTATTGGATTTACAGAAAGTGTGCTATAATTGCTTAAACAAAATTAGGCAGGTGCATACATTTGGGCACTGTTGTCATTTTATTGATTCCAAAACCTTTAGAACTACTTATTGGAACTCAAATTGGCTTGGCAAGCTCAGTGACCCCTGACCTACATACACAGGTGAATCCAATTATGAGAAAGAGTATTTAAGGGGGTCAATTGTAAGTTTCCCTCCTCTTTTAATTTTCTCTGAAGAGTAGCAACATGGGGGTCTCAAAACAACTCATAAATGACCTGAAGACAAAGATTGTTCAACATCACGGTTTAGGAGAAGGATACAGAAAGCTATCTCAGAGATTTTAGCTGTCTGTTTCCACAGTTAGGAACATATTGAGGAAATGGAAGACCACAGGCTCAGTTCAAGTTAAGGCTCGAAGTGGCAGACCAGGAAAAATCTCGGATAGACAGAAGCGACGAATGGTGAGAACAGTCAGAGTCAACCCACAGACCAGCACCAAAGACCTACAACATCCTCTTGCTGCAGATGGAGTCACTGTGCATCGTTCAACCATTCGGCGCACTTTACACAAGGAGATGCTGTATGCGAGAGTGATGCAGAGGAAGCCTTTTCTCCGCCCACAGCACAAAAAGTGCCGCTTGAAGTGGGCTAAAGCACATTTGGACAAGCCAGCTTCATTTCGGAATAAGGTGCTGTGGACTGATGAAACTAAAATTGAGTTATTTGGCCATAACAAGGGGCGTTATGCATGGAGGAAAAATTACACAGCATTCCAAGAAAAACACCTGCTACCTACAGTAAAATATGGTGGTGGTTCCATCATGCTGTGGGGCTGTGTGGCCAGTACAGGGACTGGGTATCTTGTCAAAGTTGAGGGACGCATGGATTCCACTCAGTATCAGCAGATTCTGGAGACCAATGTCCAGGAATCAGTGACAAAGCTGAAGCTGCGCCGGGGCTGGAACTTTCAACAAGACAACGACCCTAAACACTGCTCAAAATCCACTAAGGCATTTATGCAGAGGAACAAGTACAACGTTCTGGAATGGCCATCTCAGTCCCCAGACCTGAATATAATAGAAAATCAGTGGTGTGACTTAAAGAGAGCTGTCCATGCTCGGAAGCCATCAAACCTGAATGAACTAAAGATGTTTTGTAAAGAGGAATGGTCCCAAATACCTTCAACCAGAATCCAGACTCTTATTGGAACCTACAGCAAGCGTTTAGAGGCTGTAATTTCTTCAAAAGGAGGATCTACTAAATATTGATTTCATTACTTTTTTGTGGTGCCCAAATTTATGCACCTGACTAATTTTGTTTAACCAATTATAGCACACTTTCTGTAAATCCAATAAACTTCATTTCACTTCTCAGATATCACTGTGTGTGTTTCCTATATGATATATTTAACTGACATTTTTTATCATAACAACCAACGATTTATATCGAAAAATCATGACGATTAACAAGGTTGCCCAAACTTTCGCATCCCACTGTATATATATCTATATATATATATATATATATATGTTTAAATTAAGTTTAGCTTCTATTTCTGAAAAAATCGAGACAGGATTTGAACTTACAACTTCTGCTTCACAGCCCAGAACTTTAACCACTACACTATATAGCTGCATAGCCAGGCTCTTAAAAATAGCCAGGTCTCAGTAGAAGTACAGTACAGTAGAAGTCTCATATTTTAATTTGATATTTTTTTAAGTAACTATGTAACTGGCTATGCAGCTATTATAACTGAGTGGTTAAGTGCTTTGCCTCTAATACAGAAGGTTGTGAGTTTGAATCCCAGCAGAAATGTTTCTGAAATACAAGCTACATTAGATTTAAATACACTGGGGTGTCCCCAAGCACTGACTCCATATATGGACATAGCTTCATATGGAGTTAGAGCAGGGACTCCTAAGCTGAACTAGAGTCCCGTCACCCTCCCCTCTTAAGAGCATGGGGTGCCTGGGGTTCTCCCATTGACTTCCATTGTGCTCGGGTGCTCTGTAGAACACCCGAGCATCGCAAAGTGTTCTGCTCGAGCACACAAGCACTTTGGTGCTCGATCAACACTAATGATGTACTGTTATGGGGAAATCTGTCGATGATGCACTGTTATTTGACTATAACCCGCATCATCCTAAATAATTCACCCATGTACTGCAGTAGATTGGTGTATTGTTAAGAATGAGGGAGATTATAGTCACATAAAATATAAACACTGTGTCTTCCTGGCACTTTCCTCCTGCATGTCACCTCTGGCTCACATCTCTGCTGATCCATACAATAGTCTGTTTGTTTTTGCACATGAGATTTTTAGAGTCAATACTTTTTTTTTATTAAGATATAAAAAAAAAATGACCAGCAATGTAGCTATTACACAGTCACAGGTGATTACAATCAAGTGGGAGTCATAGAAGTACATGAAATCCCCGAAACAGAGGGGATTAAAAAAATAAGTCAATACATGTAAAACAAAAGAAGTGAGAAAGTCAACAATTCCTCAGGGTGTACCAATAGCTGAGAGGAGGATATGGCAGATTAACCCCCTGTAGCCCATGGGTATATCTGTGATACCAATCAGCAGGAATGCTAACGAGGGAGAGGAAACAAGCAGAGTTGTCATTAAATCTGAGATCAAAGAAAAGACCTCGGCCCAAAATGGTTCGACTATCGGGCAGTTCCATAGTACATGAAGCAACGTGCCTTTGTGCCACAGTTCCGCCAGCATAGGGGGGAGACAGACGGATAAATCATATGTAACCTTTCGGGGGAGAAATACCACCTCAGGGTGGTTTTGATAAACGACTCATAGTGGGTCACACAGAACATATTTAAAAGCTGATTGCCATTGTGAAGGCGTATATTTGGACTTTAAGTCCCGCTCCCATGATATAAGTGCTGCGGACATAACAAAAGTGTCCTTGCAATTAAACAGGGAATATAAGGGACGAAGGGACTTTGACATTTGCCTCGGTAGTGACCATAGCACTAGTAGCTGATTGTTAGCAGCTGGTAGAATGGGATTTTCAGCTAGGAAATGCCTGATTCTAAGATATTTGTAATATTCCTCATTGGGGACCTTGAAGGTGCGGTGTAGACACTCAAAGGGGGATAAGCTATCTCCTTGAAATAAGTGGGGAATCTCTGTTATACCATATTTATTCCAATATCCCACTCCTAAATCAGGAACAAGATAGTCGAGAACGGCTAGCGGGAGAGGACCAGGAATGGGGTGAGAATCTTTGGAGGTGGGGGTATGATATCTAATCCAGCAATCTAAGGCGTTTGAGGCAAGGAAGGATAAGTTGGGTCTTATGCATGACTTAGATCAAGAGGCTATCAGTAAAGCTCTCAAGTTGCCCCCGGGGACCTCCGTGGAATCAATATGGGCCTACTGTTTAGTGAAGTCCATCTTCCACCAGCTCTCCAACTGGGCTATTTGTGTCGCTAGGTAGTAATCATGGATATTAGGCAAACTAATGCCACCTAGTTGCCTTCTGGCGTGCAATATATTTGATGCAATTCTGGGTTTCCTGCCATTCCACAAGAAGGTATTTAATAACTTATTACACTGAGAGAAATATGCTACAGGGAGTTTTATAGGAAGAACCCTAAAGAGGTAGAGGAGTTTAGGCAAGGCAAACATTTGGAAAGTGGCAGCCTACCCAACCAGGATATTTCAAATTAGCTGTAATGCTCTAGGTCTTTTTTTTTAATCCAGATAGAAGAGAGGGATAATTGGCTGGGTATAGACGGTGGATTGAGGAGGTGAGATTGATGCCTAAATATTGAATTTGGTCAGGTTGCCAATCTAGATTAAACTTTTCTTTGAGGGTATTGACCGTTTGAGAGTCTAGATTGAGGGGTAGGGCCGGAGATTTGGATGAGTTCAATTTGTAGTAGGAAAGTCTGCCAAAGTGGGAAATAATGTCTAGGGCTGAGGATAAGGAGGATTCAGGGTCAGTAAGCGTGAGTATCACATCATCAGCATATAAACTCAGTGTGTGAGTGCGGTCTTTGTTCTGGACTCCTGACACTTTCCTTTCCAACTGCAGAGCCTGGGCAAGGGGTTCAATAGATAGGATAAATATAAGAGGGGAGAAGGGGCAGCCCTGTCTGGTCCCGTTGGAAATAGTAAAGGGTCTGGAAAGGGACCTGTTTACCCACACTCTAGCAGAGGGATCTTTATACAGTACAGGGCTTGTATAGAAGCAAGGATAGGGCCCGCTATTCCCATTTTGGACAGAACCGCAAAGGAAAATGACCAACAGATGTGGTCAAACGCTTTTTCAGCGTCTAATGTCACGAACAGTGCTGGGGTTTCCTTTTTATGGAGATGAGAGAGTACATTTAGGACTCTTTTAGAATTTTCCTGGATTTGGCGGCCTTTAACAAAGCCGACTTAGTCGGTGTGCACTAGTGAGGGGATAAGGGGGGCTAATCTGGATGATAGGATTCTAGCGAAAATCTTTATATCTGTGTTTAAGAGGGATATGGGACGGAAATTCTTCGGGTCATCTGTTGGCTTATTGGGTTTGGGAATGGTCACTATTAATGCTTCGAGCATTTCTTTGAGGAAGGATCCCGTTTCTCTGGCTGATTGGAAAGAATGTAGCATATGTTTGGGGAGCTGGTCAAATAAGACCTTATAATAGGAATTGGATAGGCCATCAGGACCTGGAGCTTTATGTGGAGGTAGTTTTTTAACAATGGTGTGAAGTTCCTCAATAGTCAGGGGGGCATTGAGAGCCTGTAACTGGGCAGTAGTCAACTGTGCAAGACCCAACCTGTCTAAGAAAGCATCAATAAGGTCCGGCTGTGGTGGCGTGGCTAGCTTTTGGGGAGACAGATTATAGAGGGAGGCATAAAAGTCTCCAAAAGAGTCAGCAATATCCATAGGAGATACAATTTTCTTCCCTGAGGATGGGTCTAGGAGATAGGGAATCTTGGACTTAGCTGCTCTTTGTTTTAAGCGATTTGCCAGCAAGCGGCCCACTTTGTTATCTTGAGAGTAAAAGGTAGCCTGTGTCCTTTTCAAGCGTAATTCGTGCTTGTAAAGGAGACATGCAGTCAACTGAGATCTAAATGACTTAAGCTTTTCTGAGTGTGTAGAAGAAACGGAAGACTTATTAAGTGATTCCAGTTTCCTGATCTCATTTAATAACCTATCTATATTCTCTTTGCGTTCTCACTGGAGTCTACTGCCTATTTTGATGAAGACGCCTCTAACATACGCCTTATGGGCGCACCAAAGGGTGGAGGGTTTAGTGACAGAGCCGTCATTTATCTGGAAGAACTCCTTCAATGCTGATTTGATTTCTTGGGAAAGTGAAGGGTGGTCGATTACATAAGTGTTATTACGCCATGGAGAGTAGGGCTTGGTTAAGTGGGTTTCTTTAACCGTCAAGGTGATCGGGGCGTGGTCTGACTATGTGATCATACTAATGGCCGACGAGGTCGTATTAGAAATCACTGATCTGCTGGTCAGAAACATATGTATTCTGGAGTAAATTTGGCATGCCACCGAGAAGAAGGAGTAGTCACTCTCGGACCCATCTTCTTGCAAGAATAGAGAGTTAATAGCTCCAGGAGCATCTCTGGAGGGGGTCGTGGTATCTACACTTGAGTCTAAGATGGAGTTGAAATCACCACCCCAGATCACATGGCCAGACCTCAGCCAACGCACCTTAGAATCTAGGCGGCGAAGGAAGGATAACTGATGCCTATTAGGGGCGTATAGGAAGACCAAAGTATAATCAATGTTATTAATAGAACATATTAAAATGATATATCTACCGCCAGGATCCAGAACTGAGGATTTCAGGGAAAAGGCCACTGTATTACTTATGGCCACTAGAACTCCTCTTTGCTTCTTCAGGTAATGGGTTTGATAAATGTGTGGGAATCTAGAATGATGGATCCTATGCCTATCAGATTTAAGCAGGTGAGTTTCTGTAGCGCAGAAAACATCACATTTTAGTTCACGGATTTCCCTCCACATCATAGATCTCTTAAAAGGGCTGTTCAGCCCCTTAACATTTAAAGCGGCGATCTTGAGAACCATGGTAGAGGAGAGAATGGCGGGTCTGCAATATGAATCCTACACATAGTGGAAGAGTGAACTAGAGCCCAAACACATATGATCCACAGTTCCGATCCTAGCGGTTTGATGTCTATTGGTACTTGAGGAGAACAAGGATAGCACATATTAAAGCAACATAAACAAGACATAAAGAACAAAAATAAAAATATAGACAAAACTATAACCATAAAAAGGAACCTGGTAACCATCAGGTACTATGGTGTGGGCTTGTGAGGCGGTTTCTACCCCAATGACCGCACCGAGCCCAAACAATTGAGGATGACACTCAAACAAGTTGACAGATCACCAGTCAGCGATGTGGCTTGCGCCTAGATGAGACCATCTGCCAGTCCATAGCAATAGGTTCCGGTCCTTTTGATTGAAGTTCAGGAGGTTCTTTCATGGAAATGTTCCAATCCGCCAGGAGCTTTCTTTCTGATTCTAAGGAATGCACTGCATGTAGTGTACCCTGATGTTGGATTAGAACCTTGGTGGGGAAACCCCAACGATAGGGTATGTTATGGTCCCGTAGGGTGGCAGTGAAAGGGGCCAAGGCTCTTCTTTGTTGAAGAGTAGGGGCGGATAAATCGGCAAAAATTTTAACCTCTTCATGCGGGGCCGGCAGGGAACCCTTCTTCCTGTATGAGCTCATAAGCAGTTCTTTAATATGGAAAAGATGAACCCTGGCTAAGACGTCCCTAGGGACTGAATCAGGGAGATGCTTTGGCCGGGCCATTCTGTCGGCCCTGTCCAGAGTGAGATCTTTGTCGCTGACATTTGGCAGAAGGGACCGCATGAGGTCTAGGATATAGGACTCCAAGTCCTTTTGGCGATATATCCTCAGGTATGCCCCGAAGCTTGATGTTATTGCGGCGGGACCTGTCTTCTAGGTCCACCACTTTGTTTTTTAATCGCTCAACTTCTGAGGTTAGCTCCTCAAGGTGGTTGTACATGAGATTTTTTACTAATATGAAACTATGTGTAATCCTGTTCTATGATCTTTATATTAAATAAGACTATAACCTACCTCATCTATAGGAATGCACCCATGTACTGCATTAAATTGGTAAAAAAAAAAGCATAGGGTCCGTGCTAGGGACAGCAAGTTAACTATCGGTGCTCTTCTCCACGCCTCTCCTCCTCCACCTTCAACTGCTGCAGCATCTGTGTCTGTAAACCCACAGGCTGTTCAGGATCGATCTTGCCACAACATTCAAAGAAGTACTGACATAGCATAAACCCATTTTAAAAGTTCGCAATACACTTTATTTTACTTACAAGATTGTAGTCTTGAGTTCAACATCACATATAAAACAATGCCCGACCTAGGTTTCGCTCCTGTTCTGTTAGGTGGAGCTGTATTGATTGGTGTTCGGTGAAGCAAGGGCAGCGGCTGCTTTAAAGAGCCTGAACGCCATGTCTTCCATCTGGGATATTCAAGGCACGCACTGCCAGCCACCTCCTCCTACTTACTAATGCAGCATTTAGTTGCACGCCCTCCCCCCGGAGCAATTATACTCGAGCTTAAGGCTACTTTCACATTAGCGTTCGGGGCTCCGCTTGTGAGTTCCGTTTGAAGGCTCTCACAAGCGGCCCTGAACGGATCCGTCCAGCCCTAATGCATTCTGAGTGGATCCGCACAGAATGCATCAGTCTGGCACCGTCTGTCCTCCGCACTGCTCAGCAGGCGTCCGCCTGGCCGTGCGGAGGCAAACGGATCCGTCCAGAGTTACAATGGTGACACAATATGGTGCATTTTTCAAACGGATCCGCCCCCCATTTTTTATCTTTTTAATAAAATGCAGCTTGTTCCTGGCACTTTCCTCCTGCATGTCACCTCTGGCTCACATCTCTGCTGATCCATACAATAGTCTGGTTTTCTTTGTACATGAGATTTTTAACTAATATGAAACTATGTGTAATTCTGTTCTATGATTTTAAGATGATAAATAGGTATCCCAAAAGTTACTGTCTTTGCTCCTTTAGGCCCCTTTCACACGGGCGAGTTTTCCGTGCGGGTGCGATGCGTGCGGTGAACGTATTGCACCCGCACTGAATCCTGACCCATTCATTTCTATTGGGCTGTGCACATGAGCGTTGATTTTCACGCATCACTTGTGCGTTGAGTGAAGATCGCAGCATGCTCTATATTGTGCGATTTTCACGCGACGCAGGCCCCATAGAAGTGAATGGGGTGCGTGAAAATCGCAAGGCATCCGCAAGCAAGTGCGGATGCTATGCGATTTTCACGCATGGTTGCTATATGCAACATGGTTATAAGGGAAAATAATAGCATTCTGAATACAGAGTATAATAGTGCTGGAAGGGTTAAAAATAAATAAAAAAAAGTTAACTCACCTTCTCCTCTTGATCGCGTAGTTCCCGGTCTCTTTACTTCTTGAATGAGCTGTGGGCTAAAGGACCTGTGGTGACGTCAGATCACATGCTCCATCACCACGGTGATGGACCATGTGATTGGAGCATGTGATCTGACATCACCACAGGTCATTTAGCCCACAGCTCATTCAAGAAGTAAAGAGACCAGAAACTACGTGATCAAGAGGAGAAGGTGAGTTAACTTTTTTTATTTTTTTAACCCTTCCAGCACTATTATACTCTGCATTCTGTATTCAGAATGCTATTATTTTCCCTTATAACCATGTTATAAGGGAAAATAATACAATCTTCAGAACATCAATCCCAAGCCCGAACTTCTGTGAAGAAGTTCGGGTTTGGGTACCAAACATGCGCGATTTTTCTCACGCGAGTGCAAAACGCAAGACAATGTTTTGCACTTGCGCAGAAAAATCGCGCATTTTCCCGCAACGCACACGCCTCTTATCCGGGCCAAAAATATGACGCCCGTGTGAAAGAGGCCTTAAGGTATTTTTGCCCATGTTATGACACCTTTTAAAGATGAGATACGTTGTTACAATGACAGTTCATCAATGCCCATAGTAAAGTTCTCTACTGCAATCTTGTTGGGCTTCCAAAATACCTGAATTCTAAATACTAAATTCTTTCAAAATAAATTTGATTATTCCAATAGTTTCCAACTAGTTTGGTATATCTTGATAGCATATTTTCATTTACCGGTAAATAGAATCAAAACTCAAAATCTCTATCCTGAATAACTTTATAATAATATTCTTATAGGGTATCAAGCTTTGTTTTTTTATACTAAGTTCTGCATAGTTTTGTTTCACATAGTCATAGAGCTAAAGATAAAAAATTAGTAAAAAAAAGTTAATAAATAAAAAATGAAACACAGGGAATGACTCAGAGTTTCTCTCTTTGGTGTCTCATTGATGATATGAGTCATGAACTGCCCCCTCAGTTCCTGCACAATGCATCTACTTTGCTCAGTGTTGATTTTAATGATAACATCCGGACTGCCTGCTGATGCCACAAGGGGGAGCTTACAGAACACATAATGATATAGCATCCATTGAACACAGTAATTAATTGATATTTAGTATGAAGATATAACTGATACACAAGCTTTGATTCTGGTTAGCAGGGAAGTGACATCTGGGCCAGAAAGGTAGATTTGAGTGTCATCAGCATATAGATGGTATTGGAAGCCATGGGACTCTATGGCCTCTTTCACACGGGCGTCAGTTTTTTTGCCCAGATAAGAGCCGGGTGCGTTGCAGGAAAATGCGCGATTTTCCAGCGCGAGTGCAAAACATTGTCATGCGTTGCACTCGCGTGAGAAAAATCGCGCATGTTTGGTACCCAAAGCTTGGGATTGATGTTCTGAAGATTGTATTATTTTCCCTTATAACATGGTTATAAGGGAAAATAATAGCATTCTGAATACAGAATGCATAGTAAAACAGCGCTAGAGGGGTTAAAAAAAAAAAAAAAAAAAAAAAGATTTAACTCACCTTAGTCCACTTGATCACGAAGCCCGGCATCTCCTTGTGTCTCCTCTGCGCTGAACAGGACCTGGGGTGAGCTGCTCCATTAAATACCGGTTAAGGACCTGCAATGAAGTCACTCCGGTCATCACATGGTAGGTCACATGATCTTTTACCATGGTGATTCACCATGGTAAAAGACCATGTGATGACCGGAGTGACGTCATCGCAGGTCCTTAACCGGTATTTAATGGAGCAGCTCACCCCAGGTCCTGTTCAGCGCAGAGGAGACACAAGGAGATGCCGGGCTTCGTGATCAAGTGGACTAAGGTGAGTTAAATCATTTTTTATTTATTTTTTAACCCCTCTAGCGCTGTTTTACTATGCATTCTGTATTCAGAATGCTATTATTTTCCCTTATAACCATGTTATAAGGGAAAATAATAATGATCGGGTCTCCATCCCGATCGTCTCCTAGCAACCGTGCGTGAAAATCGCACCGCATCCGCACTTGCTTGCGGATGCTATGTGATTTTCACACACCCCATTCACTTCTATGGGGCCTGCGTCACGTCAAAATCGGACAATATAGAGCATGCTGCGATTTGCACTGAACGCACAAGTGATGCGTGAAAAACAACGCTCATGTGCACAGCCCCATAGAAATGAATGGGTCAGGATTTAGTGCGGGTGCTATACGTTCGCCGCACGGATCGCACCCGCACGGAAAACTCGCCCGTGTGAAAGGGGCCTATGAGTTGTCCCAAGCCAAATGTATAAATGGAGAAAAGTAGGGGGCCCAGGAGAGAACCTTGAGGGAAACCAACAGAGAAGGAGCGTGGTGTATGAATGAGAGACACTGAAGGTTCTGTTGGTGAGGTAAGAGGAGATCTAGGAGAGGGCCAGGTCTTTGATGCCAAGGGAAGAGAATGGAGAGAATGGTCAACAGTGTCAAAGTCAGAGGACATCTCAAGAAGGAGGACCACAGAGTAATGATGTTTAGCTTTGGCAGCAAGCAGATCTTTGGCAACTTTGGTTAGGGGTGTTTCAGTGGAGTGATAAAAAAAAAAATATCTGAGTGCATTTTACGTGTTAGAAGTTTTCATGTCATATTTTGTAGAGGACTGTCAGAAAATTTATACTGCTCTGATTAAAAGTCTATATTATTTATGTAAATAAATTACAATCTGTAAGTGAGGAGATTCTAACCTATTAACATAAATACCAAGTCTATAGGAGCGCTTGATCTGTAGAGTTGAGCGAACCCGAACATTACGGTTTTTGGACCCCGGACCTGAACCCGAACATTTCAGTAAAAGTTCGGGTTCGGTGTTCGGCGAGTTAATGGCACTTTTTGAAAGGCTGCAGAGCAGTCAATCAAGAAGCGTTTAACTCTGTGCCCTTAGAAGCCGTCACAGTCATGCCTACTAATGGCATGGCTGTGATTGGCCAGTGCAGCATGTGACCCAGCCTCTATATAAGGCTGAGTCACGTAGCGCCGCACGTCACATCAGCTCTTATTAGCTGCTTGTGCTGTTAGGGACAGAGTAGCAAAGATTATTTATTCCGAATTCAGAACAGTGCTTGTTGACCTCAGCGATCTCCAGTGATTTTCTTTTGTGGGTGCAGTGCACCATTTTTTTTTACCCTGCCTTGAGCCCAGTGACAAAGAAAAATCCATTCACTGGCATCGGCGGCCATTTTATTTTTGCCAATCCATTAAATATTGTCCTTTTTCAGCATATTACAGTGTGACAAAAAGGCCGTAGATACTCCAGTTCCATTGTCTGAGTAAAATTACTTCTTTTTTTTTGCCAAAACACTCAAATTTGGCTTTTTCAGCATTTTACAGTGTGACAAAAAGGCCGTAGATACTCCAGTTCTATTTTCTTAGTAAAATTACATATTTTTACCAAAACACTCAAATTTGGCTTTTTTCTGCATATTACAGTGTGACAGAAAGGCCGTAGATACTCCAATTCTATTTTATTAGTAAAATTACAGCTTTTTTTGCCAAAACACTCAAATGTGCCATTTTGGCATTTATCAGCATATTACTGTGTGACAGAAAGGAGTTAGATACTCCAGTTACATTGTCTGAGTAAAATTACAGCATTATTTGCCAAAACACTCAAATTTGGCATTTTTCAGCATATAACAGTGTGACAGAAAGACAGTAGATACTCCAGTTACATTGTCTGAGTAAAATGACAGCTTTTTTTTCTCCAAAACACTCAAATTTTGCATATTTCAGCTTATTTCAGTGTGACAGAAAGGCCGTAGATACTCCAGTTACATTGTCTGAGTAAAAGTACAGCTTTTATTCCAAAATACCTAAATTTTGCATTTTTTAGCATATTAAAGTGTGACAGAACACCGTAAATACTCCAGTTACATTGTCTGAGTAAAGTTACAGCTGTTTTTGCCAAAACACTTACATTTGGCATTTTTCTGCATATTACAGTGTGACAGAAAGGCCGTAGATACTCCAGTTTTATCTTCTTAGTAAAATTACTGCTTTTTTTGCCAAAACACTCAATTTTGGCATTTATCAGCATATTACAGTGTGACAGAAAGGCGTTAGATACTCCAGTTACATTGTCTGAGTAAAGTTACAGCTTTTTTTGCCAAAAACTCAAATTTGGCATTTTTCAGGATATTACAGTGTAACAGAAAAGCCGTAGATACTCCAGTTCTATTTGCTTAGTAAAATTACAGCTTTTTTTGCCAAAACACTTAATTTTGGCATCTTTAAGCATATCAGGCTGGGTTTAGACCTGAGCTTTTTACAGCGCGTTCCTACGCGCTGTAAAACGCTCAACAGGCAAGAGCCAATGATTCCCTATGGGAATGGTTCTCACCTGAGCGTTTTACAGCGCGTACGATCGCGCTGTAAAACACCCGACGCCCCAAGAAGTACATGAGCTTCTTTGGGGCGTCTTGTCGCGCGTTCCCGTACATAGACTTTAGCGGGAACGCGCGACAATGGGCATTCGCTTGTCTCTGTATGCGCGATTGCAAACGCCCGTACAATCGCGCATACAGAGCGTACGTTCAAGTACGCTCAGGTCTGAACCCAGCGTTACAGTGTGAAAGAAAGGCTGTAGATACTCCAGTTAATATTGTCTGAGTAAAATTACAGCTTTTTTTTGCCAAAACACTCAAATTTGGCACTTATCAGCATATTACAGTGTGACAGAAAGGCGTCAGGTACATTGTCTGAGTAAAATTACAGCTTTTTTTGCGAAAACACTCAAATTTGGCATTTATCAGCATATTACAGTGTGACAGAAAAACGTTAGATACTCCAGTTACATTGTCTGAGTAAAATTACAGCATTATTTGCCAAAACACTCATATTTGTCATTTTCAGCATATTACAGTGTGACAGAAAGGCTGTAGAAAAGCTTTTTTTTCCAAAATACTAAAATTGGGCATTTTTCAGCATATTACAGTGTGACAGAAAGGCTGTAGATACTACAGTTACATTGTCTAAGTAAAATTACAGCTTTTTTTGCCAAAACACTAAAATTCAGCATTTTTCAGCATATTACAGTGTGACAGCAAGGCAGTAGATACTCCAGTTACATTGTCTGAGTAAAATTACAGCTTTTTTTGGAAACGCACTCAATTTTGGCTTTTATCAGCATATTACAGTGTGACAGAAAGGCCATAGATTCTCAAGTTCTATTTCCCTATTAAAATTACAGCTTTTTTGCCAAAACACAGAATTTGGGGATTTTTCTGCCTTTTTCAGGGTGAAATAGAAGCTTTACATACCACTCTTATATTCTGTTAGTAACAAAAACAATCCTAAATTTGCAGATAATGAGGAAAGCGTCAAATAAGGGACGTGGCCCTGGTCGTGGTGCTCCTGGTGGAGCTCATGTTGCAGGTAGATGATGTGGTCAATCTGTGCCAGCTACATGCACAAGCGAAACACCTTCCTCAGGTGCGAGTAGGCGACAGAACCTTCAGCGGTATTTGGTCGGGCCTAATGCTGCTCTATGAATGGTGAGGCCAGAACAAGTACAGGCGATAGTAGATTGGGTGGCTGACAGTGCCTTCAGTTCCTTCACATTGTCTCCCACCCAGTCTCCTGCTGAAAGATCAGAGTTGGCACCTGCAGCCGATGTCCATCAGTCTTTCACCTCAACCCCTTGCAAATGAGCCAAGCTTTCGAAAGTGTGCAGACCGACAAGGAGGGCAGCGGTGAAGACTGGGTGGAACATGATGTGGAGGATGATGAGGTTCTTGACCCCACATGGAATCAAGGTCATGCCTGTGACCTGTGTAGTTCGGAGGAAGAAGCGGTGGTCGCACAGAGCCACCAGCACAGCAGAAGAGGGAGCAAGGTGCAAAAGCGGAGCAGCCGTCCCTTAGACAGTATGCCTGCTACTGCCCACCGCAGCAAGGGACCGAGCACCTCAAAGCCAGCTCCAAGAAGTTCCCTGGCAAGGCAGCTGTGCAATCGTAAATGTTCTCAACCTGAGCACAACCTGCATGACCAGGCATCTAAGTGCAAAGCACGAGCTGCAGTGGAGTAGACACCTCAAAAACCAAGAGAGGTCTCTGGCTCCTCCTGCTTCCTCTTCTGCTGCAGTCTCGGCCTCTTCATCCACCTCTGGACTGACAGTGGGACCTGCCACCCCGCAAACAGAGTATCTGCCAGCAACACCACTACCTGGGTCACCAATCATCTCCACAATGTCCCACTAAAGCGTTTAGTTCTCTATCTCCCAAACACTTGAGCGGAAGAGGAAGTACCCCCCCTACCCACCCGCGATCCCTGGCCCTGAATGCAAGCAATTCAAAATTACTGTCCTTTGAAATGCTGTCATTCCGTCTGGTGTAGATTGAGAGTTTTAAAAGCCTTATGGCAGTGGCTGTCCCACAGTACGTCGTGCCCAGCCGCCACTACTTTTCGAGGTGTGCCATCCCTTCCCTGCACAACCAAGTGGAGGACAAATTCAGGTGTGCACTGCGCAATGCCATCTGTGGCAAGGTCCACCTAACTACGGATACATGGAGCAGTAGGCACGGTCAGGGACGTAACATCTCCATAACAGCACACTGGGTTAATGCAGTGGCGGCTGGGCCTGAGGCAGATAGCAGTTTGGCGCAACCACCGAGGATTGCAGGGAGCTTCAGTTTGCCTCTTGTTGCTTCCTCCTCCTACTCCGCTTCCTCATCCTCTACCAGCTCCTCATTCGGTCAGCGTAACACCTTCACCACCAAGTTCAGCACAGCCAGAGGTAAACGACAGCAGGCAGTTTTAAAACTTATCTGTTTGGGGGACAAACCCCACACCGCGCAGGAGCTGTGGACGGGCATAGAACAACAGACCGATGATTGGTTGGTGTCAGTGAGCCTCAAGCCCGGACTGGTGGTGTGCGATAATGGGCAAAATCTCATAGAAGCTCTGGGACTAGCCGGTTTGACGCACATCCCTTGCCTGGCGCATGTGCTGAATTTGGTGGTGCAGAGATTCCTTAAAAATTACCCCGATATGTCAGAGCTGCTGCATTAAGTTCGGGCCGTCTTTGCACGCTTTCGGCGTTCTCACCCTGCTGCTGTTCGCCTGTCAGCGCTGCAGCGTAACTTCGGCCTTTCAGCTCACTGCCTCATATGCGACGTGCCCACAAGGTGGGACTCCACCTTGCACATGCTGGCTAGACTGTGCAAGCAGCAGCAGGCTATATTGGAGTTTCAGCTGCAGCACGCATGGGTGAGTCGCTCTGCGGAACAGCACCACTTTACCACCAATGACTGGGCCTCCATGCGAGACCTGTGTTCCTTGTTGCGCTGCTTCGAGTACTCCACCAACATGGCCAGTGCCGATAACGCTGTTCTCAGCGTTACTATCCCACTTCTATGCCTCCTTGAAAAAACGCTGCTGGCCATGATGGAAAAGGATGTGGCACAGGAGGAGGAAGAGGGATCATTTCGTAGGGTTTCCGGCCAGTCATTCACAAGTGGCTCCGAGGGTGGGTTCCTGCACCCACAAACGCCAGGTACACAATTGTCCAGCCAGGGTACAGTTCTGGAGGATGAAGAGGTGGAGGATGAGGAGGAGGAGGTACCGTGTTCACAGAAGGGTGTCACCCAAACCAGCTCATGGCCATCACCAGGGGCATAGCTAAAGGCTCATGGGCCCTGGTGCAAGAGTTTAGCTTAGGCCCCCCATCCCTCATTGCTTTGTGGCCAGGGGAAGAGAAGCACATTGCCTTCCTGCTGCCTGAGACAAAAATTTAAACTGCACCCCCCACCATGCCGAATTCTTGACCTAACACCTTCCCTCCAGCGGGAGGTGTAACTTGACCAGCATGCACCTTCTATAAAACAGGTGTCTTCTCATGTGGTACAAGGGTCTTTGGGGCCCCTAAGGCTCCTGGGCCTGGTAGCGACTGCTACCTCTGCACCCCCTATAGCTACACCCCTGGCCATCACTGGTGCGGGGCTGGGGCGATATACCTCCCACAGAGGACAGCTTTTCGCTGCCTCTAGGCAGCCTGGCACACATGAGAGATTACATACTGCAGTGTCTCTGCAACGACTGCCGAGTTTCCCACATCCTAACTTGTGCTGATTACTGGGTGGCCACGCTGCTGGATCCCCACACAAGGACAACGTTCCGTACTTAATTCCATCACTGGAGCGTGATCCAGGGGGCACAGTGGAAGCACAAGACGAAGGCAGAGGACGAGTAAGAGGTCGCCAACGCAGCTGGGGCACCACCAGCACCTCAGAAGGCAGGGTTAGCATGGCCAAAATGTGGAAAAGCTTTGTCAGCACGCCACAACAACCAGCACCACCAGCTGATATGGAACGTCTTAGCAGGAGGCAGCATTTCAGCAACATGGTGGAGCAGTATGTGTGCACACACCTACACATACTGATTGACGGGTCTGCCCCCTTCAAGTTCTGGCCTGGGTCTCCAAATTGGGCACGTGACCTGAGCTTGCCCTTTACGCCATGGAGGTGCTGGCCTGCCCTGCAGCCAGTGTATTGTCTGAACGTGTGTTTAGCATGGCAGGGGGCGTTATCACAGACAAGCGCAGCCGCCTGTCCACAGCCAATGTGGACAAGCTCACGTTCATTAAAATAAACCAGGCATGGATCCCACAGCACTTGTCCATACCTTGTGCAGAATAGACATGTATAACAGACTTAACCAGCCATTGTTATACTACAGTGCAATTGCTCATTGTTGTATTTTGGATATTTCACACTCTTTCGGAGTGTACCCTAATAAAAAAAAAAAATTAAAATTAAAACCAAAAGCCAGTGTTGGCTACCTTGTCCTCCTCCACCATCGCTTTCACCTACACCGCTACGTCCACTGCCTCCTCAACCTCCTACTCCATATGGACCTCCACCTCATACATCAAGATTTTCATTTTATTTTTGTACGTATTTTATTTTATTTTATTAATTTGTCTGTTACATTTTTGGATGAAATTCACCAATTTTTGGCTGTGATATACCCCTGCTCTACGTAGTAGACAGGTAAAAAAAATTCACAAATTTGTCTGTTACATTTTCGGGTGAAATTTACCAATTTTTGGCTGTGATATACCCCTGCTCTACCTAGTAGACAAGTAAACAAATTTCACTAATTTCTCTGTTACATTTTCCGGTTAAATTCACCAATTCTTTGCTGTGATATACCCCTGCTCTTCATAGTAGACAGGTAAACAAATTTCACTAATTTGTCTGTTACATTTTTGGCTGAAATTCGCCAATTTTTGGATGTGATATACCCCTGCTCTTTCTAGTAGACAGGTTAATACATTTCACAAATTTTTCTGTAACATTCTTGGGTGACATTTTACCATTTTTGCCGTGAATAAACCCCTGCTCTGCATAGGTGACAGGGACTTAATTTTTTTAAAAATCATCTGTTCCATTGGTGGGTGACATTAACCCATTTCTGGCGATGAAAACTCCCAGCTCTGCATAGGTGACAGGGAATTCAATTTGTAAAATTTGTCTTTAATTGGCCCTGTCATTCAATCCTTCCGCTTTAATAACTTGTCCCACATTTCAGCTCGATCACATTGCAGCCATTGACACTCCTTGGATGTGGTATCCCTTTCTCACAATCCCTCTCCGGCGTGGAACCCTGATTCAGAGGTGGGACTGACGACAGACAATAAGGGGGGAAGGAATAGGTGTTCATAGTTCTATTATATGTAGTAAGTATGAATTTGCAGCCCTATTTATAATCTCTGTAGGATTCTGCTAATTCGTTTATAGGATAGCTGTCTATTTTTGTATAGTGGCTCCTTTGTACCGGCTGCCTGTTCTATTATAATGTGTGCTGTTTTCTATTATAATGAAAATAAAATTCTAAAAATAAAAAAAATAAATCATTCCAATAACAGAGCATCTTAAGAGTCCTGTATTGTTATTTATCGTCACTACCTCCCCGAGTCGGAAGTGGGTAATTGCCTCACGCCCCCTCCTTTCCTTGTACTCGTATGCTTCCGTTTTAATAGCTTTTCCCACATTTCCACTCGATCACAATTAAATTTACATTGATCTCCCTTGGATGTGCTATCCCTTTCTCATGCTCCCTCTCCTTAGTGGAACCCTGATTTGCCGCTAACCATGATCAACATGGTAGGCGTAGAAAAGAACATTGAAAGTTGATAGAGCAGATATCCAATTGGATTGTGAACATCACAACATGGTGGGGCAGTATGTGTGCACATGCCTACACGAACTGACTGATGGGTCTGCCCCTGCAACTTCTGGGTCTCCAAATTGGGCACATGGCCTGAGCTTACCCTTTACGCCTTGGAGGTGCTGGCCTGCCCTGCAGCCAGTATATTGTCTGAATCTGTTAGCACGACTGGAGGGAGTTATTACAGGTTATATTTCCCAATGTTTTGGGGTGTACCCTAATTAAAAAAAAAAAAAAATTAAACCAAAAAGCAGTGCAAGCTACCTCCTCCTCCACCGCGGCTTCCACCTACACCGCCATATCCACTGCCTCCTCAACCTCCTACTCCATATGGACATCGTCCTCCTAGATCAAGATTATTATTTTTTATTTTTATGTATTTGATGTTATTTTAAGTCTTTTCCCTAACCACATTTTGCTGGCATTTACAGCCCTCTAGCCCTTTCCATGACATTTTTAGAGCCATTTTAGTGCTCAAAAGTTCGGGTCCCTATTGACTTCAATGGGGTTTGGGTTTGGGGTCAAGTTCGGGTCCCGAACTCGAACTTTTTTGTGAAGTTCGGCCGAACCTGTCGAACCCGAACATCCAGGTGTCCGCTCAACTCTAGTGATCTGTGTTCAGAAAAGGCAGTGAAGATAATAATAATACAATGCAACTAATTGAATATAATAATCAACAACAATAAAATTTATGAAAATTAATCAATGATATGCAACCTTTTAGGAAAGCCAAATAACCTATAGGATATACGTATATTCCTTACAATTCCTTATTGTGATAATACCCTACAATAAATTTTAAATTACTTTGATACCTGAATTCTCTCAGCCAACAGATATCTCAGATCTTCATCATATATATATATATTCAACCATATATATATATATATATATATATATATATTTATAATTAATTTCCTAATATACAGAAGGAAATTTTATACTATACCACAAATCGGCCTGGATGAAATCAGGGTCAAGGTTTAGGAAGGTAGTATGGTCAGGTCCTATTCCCTCCTTTCTTAGTCTCCATGCTATGGTTGTTGCTCCTTGGATGGATGGATTGAGTGGTCAAGGGATGGTCTCATGAAGTGATGGGCTTTAGGTATCCAGTGTATGAGTATTTCCACCATCAGGATCTGCTCATACTGGCAGGAGTTACGGAAAGGCCTAGGGATTACTAGGAGGTCACCATTCCTCTTCCTTAGCTTTTGAGGCCTAGATTTTTGTCTATTTGTTGCCTCATGTGCAGCAAGTCTATCCGATCTTCTCACCTCTCTAACAGGAGGGACCGTGACAAGGGCTTGGTCGGGTTAATCAATAATTAGTGACATCATTAGTCACTACACCTAGCGATTTCGCAATTCAAGTCTTATTTTACTCTACCACTAGATGGCAGTAGAGATCCAATTTTGCAATTACAGCTATTTTCCCTTTTTGTCTTTTAATTTGAAATAGGGATATTCTTTTTTTTTAATATTTAATCTTTATTGTTTTTTACAATTATAATACAGTAAACAATCTAATTTGCTTTACATTGTGTAACAGCATAGCCACAATTATACATAAATATATATTCCCACCCCTCTCCACCGCTTGTTAAAAAACCCCTCTCTCCCCGCCCTCGCCCCCCCAACCCCTCGCCCCCCCAACCCCTCATTCCAAGTCATTTTAGCCATTTCTGCCAATGCCAATTGACCTAAATTCCATAAGATGTATGTTATCCCACAATAAGGTGTCTGTGTGTAGTCTAGTCTGGGGCCACAGTTCTCTTGCTTCTTTAAAGATTTTAGTCCATAGCCCAAATAGCGGTATTTTACTAATTTGCTGCTGAGACAAAATGTCAGCTTCCACCACTTGAAAAATACTAAATTTATCCAGTTTTTTATTAATACCTGCCACCGTGTTAGTTTATCTTTGTGAATTGCTCCATATTATCATATTTCTAATGTGGCCAGAAAGGAAGTATAGTTCCACATCCGGGGCCGATAATCCACCCTTCTTCTCCCGGGTCTGCAATATTTGTGCTCTTATTCGCGTTTTTAAAGAAGTTATTTTAAAAAAAAAACCTTTTTAGGGATTATTACCGCCGCATTCCATAAGATACATATAATTCATGGAGGGTAGAATACACATTTTCCCTAGTGAAATTCAACCTTAAATATAAAGTAATCAACACACGTCTAGTTATGTAGAAATTTACAGATCTCAGACAAATATAAAACCCAATATCCAGTGGCGTACCGCCAATAGAGGCAGGGTACGCCACTGCTATGGGGCCCGCGGCACCGGGGGGCCCGGAGCGCTCAGAAGGCCCCGCCCCCTGCAACTGCGCTCACTGCAGGCTCAGAGGCTGTCTGCCCACTTATAAGTGGCTCCCTGCGCCACCGATAATACACGCCCCCCCCCCCTCTGTCTGACTTCTCATTGACTGTGCGCTCCCTAGGACCCAGCCGCGCTCCCTCGGCTCGTGCGTCTGCTGTGCCTGGACTGCTTCACATACTGGGCCAATCAGCATTAGCAGTGTGCAAAGATCCTGCTGCTGATTGGCCCAGCCAGTGCAGGCAGCAGGCGCGCACCCAGCATGGAAGAACTTTAGAATGAGTTGTGCTGCCCGCCCACCAGACTTGCCAGTGCCACCCAAAACCGTCCACACAGTAGGACTGCCCCAGACACTATCTTTACAACCGGGATCATTAATTAAATAAATGTCTGTACTAATAACAGTCTCTCTTAGCACTGGCATAACTAGAAATGACTGGGCAGTGGGCCCCACAGGAAATTTTTGAACAGGCCCCCCAGCAAATTTTTGAGTGGGCCCCCCCCAGCTGTTTGGCACCTCTGACCGGCAGACACTTGACTTCTTCCCTAATACAGTCCAAATTCCAATTATCGTCCAAACGAAAAGTCATGGAAATATATGTATACTGTAGTATGATATTTTGACAGTAAAGGTAAGAATAAAGGTCTTCTGGTTAGTACAGTATACTTTCTATATTTCCATGAGTTGTCTATTGGACGATAATTGGACTGTATTAGGGAAGTCAAGTGTCTCTGCTGGTCAGAGGTGCCGGACAGCTGGGAGGGGGGCAATTCAAAAATTTCCTGTGGGGCCCATTCAAAAATTTCCTGTGGGGCCCAGTCATTTCTAATTACGCTAGTGCTACTAGAGACTGTATAAAACATTCCAGTTCCAGTATGGAACTTTCTGAGGGCAGCAGCAAGCAGAGTTCCTGTGGGGGTGGGCGGTACTGTAGGCTCATAGAGGACTCAGGACAGTGCCCCCCCTCACCCCCCTATGAACTCTGCTTGCTGTTAAAGGGAACCTGTCACCTCAAAAACACAAATAAAACTGCCAGCATTAGTCGTCCCCAGTCTGTTCATAATTAGAGATGAGCAAATTTCATATTTTAAAATTCGTTCACGCTTCGTTTGGTGATAAAAGGTGAATTGCATTATAGATTCCGTTACCACGGACCATAATGCAATTCCATGACGGAATGCATAACTGAATGCCTCTATAGGCAGCTTTATAGGCATTCCATTATTCATTCTGTCATAATAGAAGTCTAGGGCCTGCATAACGGATCTGTCCGGTTTGCGTTATGCTGGAGTCCTCAGTAGGTCATGTATACATTTCTTTATTGGCAAATGAAGGGGGGGGGGGGTGGCAGGGGAAGAGCCAGGGCAGGAGGTGGGATGGGCCAAGGTAGTGGGTGGGGTTAGGGGGTCCAATTCAGATTCTTGCTATGGGGCCTAATGATTTCTATGTACGCCCCTGCCAATATCCACTCACATATTAATATGAAAATTAGATCCTCTTTCTATTTACTAAGAACTAAAATTCAGCACAATTCTACTTAGTTATCTACAGACAGCAGTTTATGATACGTCTCTATAAAGGCATGAAGACCTTTATTGTATGTGCTAAACCCCCTTCTCGTAAAATAGTACTTATGCAAACATTTTTGCACAGATCCTTAATCTGGGAGTTAGCTATTTGAAATCCAAAGATTTTGAACTCATCCTGTCCTTTTCAAGACCAGACAAGATGGCTTCTCCTAATGTTCATGTCCATACATCTGTGTAGGCCTTATATTATGGACTCTTTTATGCCCAATAGTTATGACAAATCCCCCCCCCCCCTCCTCCTTTTCAGTTATTCAAGTCTGTACTGGACATAACCGGGAAAAAGGTCAGGAGAATTTTTATGTCCATCAAAATATATATTGTACTTTGAAAGAGGTTATCCCTTTTCCATCCATCCTGATGAGAAAGGTATTGTCTTTCCCTGGAATTCTGTCCATCAATTTTTCATCCGAGTCTTTTCTTTGTATCAAATGTTTAGATCCTTAAAAGATACCTCTTTATACAAATCCTGTGTCCAATGGTCTGAGCATGCAGGTTAGAGCTAGATTTGGCATGGATCATGCCATTATTCCTGTAATCTCTGTTCACATGCATCATATACCAGCCTGGTACCTTTGCCAAACTAGAATTGGTAGCTTCATTCAATGAATGTCCTTGGATCCAAAGATTTTCGGTTTTAAAATCTTCTCCTCTGTCAATTCGAATCCTGGAACATCGTTTGCATGATTCTTGCTGAAGGATCCGGTTGTCACGAGGGTGTCAAGAGCCACGTCTGACTCCGTTATACCCGGGGTCAGGAAGTCGCAGCGGGTGGTTGCGCGCTCTATGTCTAAAGATCACGTTGATTCTTAGTGATTGTTTTCTGTGTTTGCCTTGCAATCCTTTTTGTCTCACTCAGGGATCCGTAGCTTCTCCTCCTCAGCTGTTTCTTGTCTGCCACTCCCAACCTCCTTCTATTCTCCTCTCACACTTCTCTAGTTGCCAGTTATAGAGCTTCCTGCCTGGACTTCTATACTGACCCACTGGAGCTGTGAATCCTGGTTGTTGTTCCAGAGTGCTACCCTCCGGATCCCTGTTGGGCTTTTTGTTGTCTCCTGTTGTCGCCCACCTGGGATTATATGTTTAGTCTGTATTGTCTGTCCTCCCCTTGGTGTTTTCCTTTAGAGCTAGTGGTGCGGACTAGTGTTCCCACCGCCCTGTTCACTATCTAGGGCTCATCTTAGGGAAAGCCAGGGTTTTAGGCACGTGATCGGCGTACGGGTGAGGAACCCGTCTAGGGACATCAGGGTAGCCAGGCGCCAGCCGCAAGGTGAGTCAGGGGTCACCACCTTCCCTCTCACTTGGGCAGGGCCTTCCTCTTTCCCTCCCTCTGTGTCACGTATGTGATAGTCACGCCGATCGTGATACCGGTTTGCTGACAGGTTCCGTCTTGAACGGGATATCACGGATCAACACCATCCATACAACGGCTGCATCTTTGGTTGTCATCATCGTCTTGGTGGATCACGTCTTGGTTCAAACCGTAATTTTTTTATTAAATACATATTCTTAATAATTTGATATATGCAGTTTCCCTAGCTTTGCTATGTATTAATACTTTGCAAAGAAACACAGTATCTGAAAAATCTGGGAGCTGAGAGAAATGTCTTTTTTTTAATTATATTTTAATGAAATCCTTATTAATTCTCTTCTTCAGCATCACCTTCTATGATTCTCAATTGTGACCTAGGATGACACACTCGCAATTGATTTACATGGACCCATTTCACTATGAAACCATCTTTTGTATTAATTTTCACACTAGAGGTGGGACGACGAATCTGTTGAATCCACGAATCCCTCAAATCTTGTTGAATTCGAGGGATTCGTGGATTCGTGGACTCGAATCCCGACCTCATTTACTAAATTTGAATCCGACGATTCCATGACAGCGCGGACCAGTGCAGTCCTTGTATTCTAATGCACCGGCCCCACTCACTGTAGTATAATCTTATGATCTAACCTGCATTGTTAAGCTATAATAATACATCTGTATTACTTACATTACAACATTAAGTTACGTAGCAAAGAAGAGGGAGGAGGCAGACCAGGAGGACGGGTGGGCGGCGCGTCACTCACTACGTCACGTGCCTGCGCCACCCACTTTATGAATGAAGCAGGTGACGCGTCGCCTGCCCGTCCTCCTGGCCTGCCTCCTCCCTCCTCTCTGCTACGGAACTTAATGTTGTAATGTAAGGAATACAGATGGACTATTATATCTTAACAATGCAGGTTAGATCATAAGATTATACTAAAGTGGGCGGGGCCGGTGCATTTGAATACAGGGACTGCACCGGTCCCCGCTGTCATTTCTAATCCAGATGCCAGACCCCAGCCCCTGTATTAGGGGTCATTTACAGTGCAGGGACACTGTTATGGGGGGGGATCTGTGGATGGCACATAGCATAAGATGCTATATACACTCGCCTAAAGAATTATTAGGAACACCTGTTCTATTTCTCATTAATGCGATTATCTAGTCAACCAATCACATGGCAGTTGCTTCAATGCATGTAGGGTTGTGGTCCTGGTCAAGACAATCTCCTGAACTCCAAACTGAATGTCAGAATGGGAAAGAAAGGTGATTTAAGCAATTTTGAGCGTGGCATGGTTGTTGGTGCCAGACGGATCGGTCTGAGTATTTCGCAATCTGCTCAGTTACTGCTAGTTTTTCACGCACAACCATTTCTAGGGTTTACAAAGAATGTTGTGAAAAGGGAAAAACATCCAGTATGCGGCAGTCCTGTGGGCGAAAATGCCTTGTTGATGCTAGAGGTCAGAGGAGAATGGGCCGACTGATTCAAGCTGATAGAAGAGCAACGTTGACTGAAATAACCACTTGTTACAACCGAGGTATGCAGCAAAGCATTTGTAAAGCCACAACACGCACAACCTTGAGGCGGATGGGCTACAACAGCAGAAGACCCCACCGGGTACCACTCATCTCCACTGCAAATAGGAAAAAGAGGCTACAATTTGCACGAGCTCACCAAAATTGGACTGTTGAAAACTGGAAAAATGTTGCCTGGTCTGATGAGTCTCGATTTCTGTTGAGACATTCAAATGGTAGAGTCCGAATTTGGCATAAACAGAATGAGAACATATATCTGGAGGAGGAGCTCTCTCTTACTGAGCTGCAGGAGGCCCTTGGGTCCGTTTCGGGGAACTCATCGCCAGGAGCAGATGGCCTTCCATATGAGGTCTATCGCAAGTACAGTGAGGTGATCCTCCCCCAGCTGCTGGAGGTTTTCTCCCAAGCAGCACAGGGAGGGAGATTACCACACTCTATGATGGAGGCACTTATTGTTCTAATTCTAAAAAAGGATAAAGACCCGGCAGAATTGAGCTCCTATAGACCAATCTCCTTATTAAATACAGACGCTAAGTTACTATCAAAAGTTCTGGCAAGGAGGCTCTCGCGGGTTATCCCCACGATTATTCATCCGGATCAAAACGGCTTTATGCCAAACAGGGGCACCCATCACAATTTGCACAGGCTATTTATGAATATCCAATCCCCGGGGTGTGGCGCCCGCTCCATCCTGTCGTTGGATGCTACTAAAGCCTTCGACAGGGTGGAGTGGATTTTTCTTTGGGAGGTAATGAAAAAAATGGGTTTTGGCCCAAGATTTATGACAATGGTCCGGCTACTCTATAACTCCCCAGTTGCCAGGATTAGGATCAATGACTAGATGACAGAGAGCTTTATTCTGGGAAGAGGCACCCGCCAAGGCTGTCCCCTTTCCCCCCTTCTATTCAATATTTATATCGAACCCTTAGCGGCCATGATACGACATGATCCGGAGATGGCTGGCTTTGGCATAATGGGGAAGCATGACCGCGTGTCCCTTTACGCAGATGATATTCTGGTTTTTATTCATCAAACAAATACCACCCTCCCTCGCATAATGGACCTGGTCGGTCACTTCTCCGACTTATCTGGACTTGAGATCAACTGGGAGAAGACCGTACTTCTCCCTATAGACGAGCTGCGAGGTGAATTTAATAATCAGTTAACGATCTCTGACTCAATAAAGTACCTGGGGATAACAGTTTCCGCCAAACCTCAGGAATATTTACAACTTAACTTGATCCCTTTGTTGATGAAGTTAAGAGCAAAAATTAAGATATGGCAAAAAATCCTGCTAGCAAGAGCGGATAGAATTTCATTAATAAAAATGGTAGTGCTGCCCCAGGTTCTTTATGTCCTGCGCAACTCGCCTATATGGATTACAGACAAGCATTTTAGATTGATAGAGCGGATGCTCAATGACTTACTATGGGGGAGGAAGCGTGTGAGACTGAAGGCACTTTATTTTTCCATGTCCTATAGTCGGGGAGGTCTTAATCTTCCATACTTTAGGGGCTATTTTGTGGCCTCCCAACTCTGCCTTTTTAATGATTGGGAAAATAGTCCTTTCTGCAGTAAAGGATGCAGGTTTTTCCGATTTCTTCACCGTACTGGAATCCGATTACTTATTAAATATACTGAGCGGGTACACACTTTTCTGCATAATGGCTACAAAGACCTGGTCGGTCATAAGGGGTTGGTGCGGAGTTAAGGCATCGCTTATCTGCACCCCACTATGGCACAACCCGAAACTTCTTAATTTAAACGACTTAAGTTGCCGTCAGTATTGGAGGACTAAAAATGTGCAGTACTTACATCAAGTAGTCAGCAGTGGACAAATTTTGCCCCTTATGGAACTAAGGGCAAATTTAGGTGAGGTGGCCTGGTTTGCATATTTTCAATTGAGGTCAGCACTTTTCAGCACTTTGAATAGCCACCTCTTTATTATAGACACTCCTTTATTTTTACAGGATTTAATCTGTAAGAAAATTAAACTATCTCACTGTTATAGACACTTAATGGATAATTTTTTTCTGGATGTTCTTTCTCCAGGACAGAGAGCCTGGTCTTCTCTTCTTTCAGAGGTGGGTCCCCCAAACTGGGAGAATATAGGGGAAAGTTTAAAATTGGTTTCACACAATTCTAACCACATTGTTGTACAATTTAATATTTTGCACAAAATTTAGGCGACACCTATATGGTTATACAGAAGAGGACTCAGGGCCTCCTCTGACTGCCCCCGCTGTGGCGATCCCGGGGCAGATCATCTACATCTGTTCTGGGACTGTCCAATGGTGAGTAGGTACTGGAGCCTGGTCCAAAAGAATCTGGCGCGTAAACTTAAAATTGTTGTTCCTCTGTCCCCTAGGATATGGTTCCTGGGAGATTTATCTGAGGTTAATCATCAACCCATAAAAAGTCATTTGTTGATTAAGGTGATGTTCTTGGCGAGGCTCCTGATTTCTAGATCCTGGTTTTGCTCTTCTGCCCCAAATTGTAAGAACTGGCTGGGCCTGGTGGAGAAAGTGAAAAGCTACGAGAAGATCCTGTACAAACAAAGAGGATCCTACTTAAAGTGGAATAGTCTATGGAAAGATTGGGATACGGTTAATTAATTAGGATCCTTTTTTTTTTTTTTTTTTTTTCCTGCAAGGTGGGGGGGGGGGGGGGGGGCGGGTTGGTGGATAGAGATGGGGAAAATTCTATCTGTCCGGTTTTTCTGCATGTATTCTATAGATGTAGAATGTGAAGGTACATCTGAGTACAGGAGGGTCTCTAGGACTGGTGGAGGGGGGGGCTTTACCGCATTAAATAATGGTGGGATGGGCAGGGGATAGTGGCTTGGAACACGGGGGCGTCCGGGCACCGGGCGCGGCTCGGGGTACAGCTCTTCCCGTCAGACACGGGGCTCGATTGCGGGTAGGGAAGTCTCACTCGTGATGGCTCGCCATTATGTGTTCCTTTAAGGAGACAGAGCTGGTCTCTGGCTCTGCCTTCCGTTCACATTCTTCTCAACTGCCGGTGACTGCCGAGTGATACTCGATTTGAGTTCGCTGCTGCACGAAATATCCACGTGAATAAACGTGAGGCACGGCGAATCATGGTCCGGATATTCAATTCAATCATATGGGGATGAGGCAGTAAAATATGTGAGTGGGTGTTTCACTACTGTGATAAAAGACTGCTGGACCCCCCTTTCCGGTACTTGCTGCATCAAATGCCCACAATTAAAGATCGCTGTAGGATCGCTTCTCAGGCAGTATGGGAATATTAAGCGATCGGCCACATGGGTGCCAATCTTCCCGCTCGTACCCACCCGTGCCTGGGGGAGGGCGTGCGCGAGCGGCGCTCGCTGATTGGCGGCTGACTGGACTTCAGGCCCCTTATCCCTGTAGTCTATATAGAATCCGGGCAAAAAGGGACTTTTTTTTTTTTTTTTTGTCCATCTGCTTTAGTAAGCTTTTGATGTCGGATGAGTCCCGTCACCCTCCCCAGTAGGAGACCTCCATTTGATTTTCAAATGTCGACACTATTATGTATACTTGTATGGAATTATTGTCAATCATGTTCACATCACAGATTAGAATTGGCGGACCTATGGACTTTATAATATTTATAATATTAATTATGCAATATGTATTTAAGTTTTTGTATCATAATAAATAGGAAAAAAAGGAGAAAAAAAAAAAAAAAAAGAACATGTATCCATCATGCCTTGTTACCACTGTGCAGACAGGTGGTGGTGGTGTAATGGTGTGGGGGATGTTTTCTGGGCACACTTTAGGCCCCTTAGTGCCAATTGGCCATCGTTTAAATGTCACGGGCTACCTGAGCATTGTTTCTGATCATGTCCATCCCTTCATGACCACCATGTACCCATCCTCTGATAGCTTCTTCCAGCAGGATAATGCACCATGTCACAAAGCTCGAATCATTTCAAATTGGTTTCTTGAACATAACAATAAGTTCACTGTACTAAAATGGACCCCACAGTCACCAGATCTCAACCCAATAGAGCATCTTTGGGATGTGGTGGAACGGGAGCTTCGTGCCCTGAATGTGCATCCCTCAAATCTCCATCAACTGCAAGATGCTATCCTATCAATATGGGCCAACATTTCTAAAGAATGCTATCAGCACCTTGTTGAATCAATGCCATGTAGAATTAAGGCAGTTCTGAAGGCAAAAGGGGGTCCAACACTGTATTAGTATGGTGTTCCTAATAATTCTTTAGGTGAGTGTATGTGTCATCCACAGATTCCCCATCACACTGCCATCCAGAGATCCCCCATAACAGTGCCATCCAGAGATCCCCCATAACAGTGCCATCCAGAGATCCCCCATAACAGTTCCATCCAGAGATCCCCCATAACAGTGCCATCCACAGATCCCCCCATAACAGTGTCATCCACAGATTCCCCCATAACAGTGCCATCCACAGATCCCCCATAACAGTGCCATCCACAGATACCCCATAACAGTGCCATCCAGAGATCCCCCATAACAGTGCCATCCACAGATCCCCATAACAGTGTCATCCACAGATCCCCCATAACAGTGCCATCCACATATCCCCCATAACAGTGCCATCCACAGATCCCCCATAACAGTGCCATTCACAGATCTTCCATAACAGTGCCATCCACAGATCCCCCCCATTACAGTGCCATCCACAGATCCCCCCCATTACAGTGCCATCCACAGATCCCCCATAACAGTGCCATCCACAGATCCCCCATAACAGTGCCATCCACAGATCCCCCATAACAGTACCATCCACAGATCCCCCCATAACAGTACCATCCACAGATCCCCATAACAGTGCCATCCACAGATCCCCCCATAACAGTGCCATCCACAGATCCCCCCATAACAGTGCCATCCACAGATCCCCCCCATAGCAGTGTCATCCACAGATCCCCCCATAAGTGTTTGGATCACTTTGCTTCTTAGACCGTTCACACAATTCTTATGTACAGGATTCGTAGGATTCGAGATTCAAAAGATTCAATAGATTCGAGAACCTTTTCAGATTCGGATTCGAAAAAAAATTGGATTCGTCCCACCTCTAATTTTCACCTTGTAGACCTTGATGTTTTATCAATGAGGTCATATGGACCTTTCCAAGATGGAAGGAACTTCCTCTCTTTTACCCGATCCTGGGCAAAGTTGTAAAGATACACTCTCACCTACCTCACACTCTTTCTTGGTGGTTTTAACCACTTTACGTCCGCCCATAGGATATAAACGTCCTATGGGTGGACCTCTATTTCTGAAAGCACGTTTTATAACGTCCTTTCAGAAATAGCAGCTGCACGCTAATCGTGCAGCTGCTGATCGGGTTGCCCGCTGTCAGTGACAGCAGGGCAACCCAGAGATAAGGCAGGGACAGTTCCCAGGTGTCCCTGCCTTCTAGATCGCTGCAGACACAGCGCTCACCGAGCGCTGTGTATGCAGAGCAGGAAGCTCTATGCGCTTCCTGTTCCGGCCCGGCGGTCATGTGACCGCCGGGACCGGAGAGTGCAGGAGCTGTGTGAGGTCTCTCACAGACCTTGATCAGCCCTGCACTGAGGCTGTACAGCTCAGTATTGCGCTGTACAGCCTCTCTGGGGGGTGTATTTCCACTATAACTGGGGCTACTATGTCAGCCCCAGTTACAGGAGAAATCAACAGTGAAAAAGAAAAGAAAAAGTGAAGCAAATGTCCCCCAGAGGTCTTGTATGACCTTATGGGGGACGAAAAGTGTAAAAAATAAAATAAAAAAAATAAAGGGTTGAAAAAATAAAATAAAAAAAAGTTTCACATGTAAAAAAAAAAAAGGTCCCCAAGTAAGGAATAAAAAAATACATTTAAAAATAGAAAAAATAAAATAAAATAGACATATTTGGTATTGCCGTGTCCGTAAAAACCAGCTCTATAAAAATATCACATGAGCTAACCCCTCAGATGAACACCGTAAAAAAAAAAAAAACTGTGTCAAAACAAGCAATTTTTGTCACCTTGCATCACAAAAGGTGCAACACCAAGTGATCAAAAACGCGTATGTCCCACAAAATGGTACCAATAAAACCGTCACCTCATCCCGCAAAAAATGAGCCCCAACATAAGAAAATCTCTCAAAAAATAAAAAAACTATAGCTCTTAGAACATGGAGACACTAAAACATCATTTTTTGGTTACAAAAATGCTATTATTGTGTTAAAGTGAAACAAATAAAAAAAAAGTATACATATTAGGTATTGCCGCGTGCGTAAAAAACAGCTCTATAAAAATATCACATGAGCTAACCCCTCAGATGAACACCGTAAAAAAAAAAAAAAAAAACTGTGTCAAAACAAGCAATTTTTGTCACCTTGCATCACAAAATGTGCAACACCAAGTGATCAAAAACGCGTATGTCCCACAAAATGGTACCAATAAAACCGTCACCTCATCCCGCAAAAAATTAGCCCCTACATAAGAAAATCTCTCAAAAAAAAAAAAACTATAGCTCTCAGAACATGGACACATTAAAACATAATTTTTTTGTTTCAAAAATGCTATTATTGTGTAAAACTTTAATAAATGAGAAAAAGTATACATATTAGGTATCGCCACGTCCGTAACAATCTGCTCTATAAAAATGTCACTTGACTGAACCCCTCAGGTGAACGCTGTAACAATAAATAAATAGAAACTGTGCTAAAACAACCAATTTTTTGGTCACCTTGCCCCATCAAAAAATCATATGTACCCAAAAATAGTACTAATAAAACTGGCACCTTATCCCCTAGTTTCCAAAATGGTGTCACTTCTTGGGAGTTTCTACTGTAAGGGTGCATCAGGGGGCTTCAAATGGAACATGGCATCTAAAAACCATGTGGAGTTCTTTTCTTCTGCGCCCTGCCGTGTGCCCATACAGCAGTTTATGACCACATGTGGGGTGTTTCTGTAAACCGCAGAATCTGGGTAATAAATATTGAGTTTTGTTTGGCTGTTAACCATCGATGTGTTAAAGAAAAAATTGGATTAAAATGGAAAATCTGCCAAAAAAGTGAAATTTTAAAATTTGATCTCCATTTTCCTTTAATTCTTGTGGAACGCATAAAGGGTTAACAAAGTTTGTAAAATCGGTTTTGAATACCTTCAGGGGTGTAGTTTCTACAATGGGGTCATTTATGGGGGTATCCACTATGTAGGCCCCACAAAGTGACTTCAGACCTGAACTGGTCCTTATAAAGTGGGTTTTGGCAATTTTCTTAAAAATTTGAAGAATTTCTTCTAAACTTCTAAGCCTTCTAACGTCCTAAAAAAATAAAATGACATTTCCAAAATGATGCCAACATAAAGTAGACATATGGGGAATGTTAAGTAATAAATATTTTATGAGGTATCACTTTCTGTTTTAAAAGCAGAGAAATTGAAATTTAGAAAATTGCGAATTTTTCAAATTTTTGGGTAAATTTGGGATTTTTTCATAAATAAAGGTGAAATATTTTGACTCAAATTTATGACTATCATGAAGTACAATGTGTCACGAGAAAACAATCTCTGAATGACTTGGATAAATAAAGGAGTTCCAAAGTTATTACCACATAAAGTGAGACATTTCAGTTTTGCAAAATTAGGCCTGGTCAGGAAGGGGGCAAATGGCCCAGATGGGAAGTGGTTAAGATCGTAATAAGTTTTGTTACTTACTGCTGCTTTTCTCAAGGTACTTCTGCACGAAAACAAACGCATGTTAAAGATAATTACGAAGGTCCTCCACATATGTCGTGGCTGCATCGATCAGTTTATGATATGATGTGCGATACAACAGATGTTGCAGAAGTATCATTCTTCTTCCTGTCATCAACTCGAAGGGTGACATCTTGGTTGCAGCACTGGGAGTGGCTCTAATAGCCATGAGGATAAGCGGCAACTTTATATCCCAGTCTTTACCTGAATCCCAGTCTTTACTTCTTAAGGATGTTGACAATTGACTGGTTATATCACTCAACGGATTCACTAGATGCTGGACAATAGGCAATATGTAACACTGTCCGTTTGACACCCAAGATCTTCCACAAGATCTTCCACATCTTCGCCTTACCTCACTTAGAAAGTGTGACCCACGGTCTGAATCTATCCTTAACGGTAACCCAAATCTAGAAAATACCTGGTTAATCAACAAAAAGGCACAGGTCTCGGCTGTGTTATTGCAGGCCGTTAAACACTCTACCCACTTGGTAAATTCACAAGTAACGGTTAACATGTATTTGTTCCCTCGAGATGACCGGGTGACAGGACCTATAAAATCTATTTGGATATCGGACCATGGTAATGAAAAACCCTTCTTCTGAAGCGGGCACGATGCGTTGGACCTTGAGGTTGAAATTGAGCACACACCAAACAACCTTGACAGTAAATTTGTACATCTTTCAACATAACGCATAACCGCGTAGTGAATCATAAGTGATCTTCTCTCGATGATGACCAGCTGTAGGTAGATCATGGGCATGCTGTAGCATAAGGCCTCTAAACGTAGTAGGAACTACCCATTGTTAAATACAATTTTTAGAGGTTCTCATCAATTAACCATTTTGAATACTAAATTGCAATTTGTAATCAGAGATCTTCCTTTTGGGCATAATCATTCTCCGATATGGGATTGTTATCAGGATCCTCAATATGTTTATAGAAGATTCCAAGTATAGGATCTTCCTTTTGGCTTTTAATCAGATCCTCACTTATAGATTCTTGGCTCCATTGAGCCACACTATTTTAAGTTTGTGCTCTAGCTTGTCGTCTAGTGACAGCTTAAATGGGTATTGTCTCTAGTAAATGATCTATGCTCATGTGGTCACCATTTATGGCCCCTTGTTTGGCAAGCTTATCCGCCAGATCATTACCTTTGTCCAAGTTCTGAGTTTTGGAATGACCTTTGGTTTTCTTCCAATAAAGGACTAAACCATTACATTGAGCTAGTTCATCTATGGCACCAAATAATTTAGCATGTTTCATCGGTTTGTTATTAGACCGTAACATGTGATTCCGTTTCCATGTAGGCATATATTCGACAATACTGTTCCGTACATAATTGGAACCGATAACTATGACAAATTCTTTGATATTATGCTCTAAAGCAATTTGAACAGTCTGGTATACAGCTTCTAATTCTGCTACTTGGCTACTCTTAGCACCAATACTGTATCCTACTGAAAGGGCATTCATCTGTCCAAGTAATGCCAATTCCTGACACAAATTTTCTTTCATCCCCTACAATGGTGTGATAAGCACAACCATCAATATAGAACAGGGAAGTAAAGGACAATAATCTTCATCATGTGCTTTGTAAGGGGAAGATTTTTGTTCCTCTAGGAAATCATATATCATCTCATCCTTCTGAGAATGAGCGGCATAGTCATGAAGTTTGGCAAGTCCGTGGGCTACTGGACTCTTTTTATTTTGTTTATACCGGACTTCTAATGGCTATCCTTGTAAAGACAAGGTCCAAGCAGTGATTCTGCTATTTGCTACATTTCCATCCCTAATTTTGTCACTTTGCAAGTATAGGAGGGGTTGGTGTGCCGTTTCAACAATAATTTTCTCACCCTGAATATAACTTCTACATTTTTGCAGGGCCCAGACTGTGGCTAATAAAGCTTTTTCGTAGTCATTAAACTTTACTTCTACAGGTGACAAAGATTTACTTGCATAAGCAAAAACATTATGCAATTTATCCTGTTTCTGACATAGTACAGCACAATACTGATGCCTGAAAACGTAGTTTCCAGATAAAAGGGTTTACCCCCTCTGGATAAGCTAGACATGGGGCTTGGGTGAGTTTTAGTGTTGAGCCCGAATATTCAAATTATGAATATTTATTGCGAATATCGCAACTTTGAGAATTTGCGAATATTTAGAATATAGTGCTATATATTCTTTTTTTGAATATCCGTCTTTTTTTTTTACTCTAAAAATCAGCAATGTAATGATTGCGTAATATGCGAATATTACGCTACCAATACAGGCGTGGGTCAAAAAGGAATATATAGCACTATAGAATATATATAAAGTCATTGCTTGAAAAAGGTTTAATTGAGAGGACCGAAACATTGCATCTGGTGGAATAAAATACACACATTATTTTTTGGAAGTTTCTTTCTTTATATTTGGTTGGTGGATCGCATCTACAGCCGCTGGCACTCCTACTTTACTGTCTGAATTGCGGTGCTGCCCAGTGTTTTTTACTATAGAACATAGTGCTATATATTTGTTTTCTAGAATATTCGTCATTTTTTGTCATCTGAAGTTATGTTTCCTCCCTGCTTAAGTTGCTTGTCAAGCAACTTAAGCAGGGAGGAATCATAACTTCAGATGGAAAAATGACGAATATTCTAAAAAAACAATATATGGCACTATATCAAATATAGTGATATATATTTGTTTTTTAGAATATTCATCATTGACGAATATTCTAAAAAACAAATATATAGCACTATATTGAATATAGTGCTATATACAGTATTAGTTTTTTAGAATATTCGTCATTTTTTTCCATCTGAAGTTATGATTCCTCCCTGCTTAAGTTGCTTGACAACCACATACCTCTTACATCAAGTGACTTCTCCTCTGATGCAGACATTCTCTTTCTTCATCTTCTCCTTTGAGACCAGACTGCCATGATGATTTTTCACCCATCTCTCGTCTCTGCAGTTTGACAAAAGACATCTTAGGTTCCTACTTTTTCATCATTCTCCTACCATTTTAACAACTCACCTGCCACCTTCAATAATAATAATGTGCACTAGTTCAAAAATGCTCCCGTTCTGTATGCCAGTACAAAAAAATTCCCTCAGTGTCCTCAGTTGAGCTAATGTCCCAATAGTGCCCCTATAAGGCTACATTCACACGTCAGTATTTTTCTATATCCCGAATTTCGGTCCGTTTTTTGCGGATCCGTTGTTCCTGAAAATGTTTCCGTATGTCATCCGTATGTCATCCGTTTTTTGCGGATCCACAAAAAACGAAAACATGTATAAATTTCAATAAGCAAATAAAGTTGTTTGGATTTCTTTGAAAAAAAAAAAGTTTCTGCTTGCAGGATTTAATTTCCAGGAACGGAATCCGCATAAAACGGATGACATACGTAATGACATCCGAATGTCTTCCGTTTTTTGCGGATCCATTGACTTTGTATTGTACCAGGATCCGAATTTTGCGGAAAAGAATAGGACATGTTTTATATTTAATCGGACATGCGGAACGGAACAACGGAAACGGACAGCACACAAATGAGTCCTGAATGTGCCCAGAGGGGCGTTTTGTTCCTCTTAGAGAGCCCAGTACCGCCCCTCTTACAGTGCCCAGCCCGCCTTCCTTGCACTGTCTAACCGCCCCCAGCCTGCCACAGCCTCTCTACCCCCTCCCTCACGCTGAACGAACTCTCGCACAGGCGCAGTACCCACTGAGGGCTGCGCCTGTGCGATCAGCAGGAGACTGAGGGCAGGAGCTTCATCCTCGTCACTGGGCATGCGCCGAGCCCAGTGACGTCCGATGCTCGCTCTTCCCTGCTGACTGAGGGAAGAGCGAGCATCGGACGTCACTGGGCTCGGCGCATGCCCAGTGACGAGGATGAAGCTCCTGCCCTCAGTCTCCTGCCCTCAGTCTCCTGCCCTTCTGCAATGGAAGGGTTCAATTATTTTCAGGGATACTGACATTTGTGTCTGTTTCCTTATTTTTATATACACAAGTCATCAGCCTTTGCAAGATTTAACAAACTTACCTGCTTCCCCCCATCTATACCTGGGGAGGGCTCTCTACAGGAGGAACTGCTGCTAAAAAAGGATTTTTGGGGTTATGGGTGATAGCTTAAGATAATTCTTCCATCCGTTGCATCATTACTCCAAACTGGCTTTGGATTTGAAGCATTCTGTCATATAAGTTATGTTTACTTTTCCCATACCCTTTTGTAGATTGATTTTGGAACCTAGATGAATTGGATCTCACAGAACCATTTGACTCAGAACCACTTTGAACCTTTTCTGGCTCACGTTGGAATCTCATGTAATAACCTCTCTGGTATCTTTGGAAAGGAGGAAATCGCCTATTTACAAATCGATTCATATTATTTGGGTTTTCAGCAACTTTTGGGACTTTATTGTCATCTGGCCTAGGCTGCATTTTATTTGGTTGGGAAGGCCTAGGGGTTTTTACAACCTCCGCATAACTCCTTTTGGGACCCTCCAATTGTCCCTGATTTCTTTTTATATGAGTTTTAGCGATCTCATCATTGAATTTTTTTAAATCTCCTATCAGGAGACTCATCGCTATTTTGTACGTCATACAGAGTTATACTCTCTGTTAACAACCAATCCAGAGTTTTTCTGGGATGGTAATCCCTGGCCAATATAAATTCAATTTTATTGGGCAAAGTGTCATAGAATAATTGGATGAAATCGTGGCTTTCAAAATTGGGATCCTTTTCAGCTAAGCTATAAGCATTTTTAAGGATGGACAAAAATTCCCTGGGACTTTGATTTGGCCTACACTTCAGGGTAAACATGATCCTCCTTGCAGCTGTAGCTGTCCTATAGCTGTCTCTAACACTACCTCTGACCAGGTATCTTTGCCCATATCTTTGAGGGAATTAAAGATATACAGGTGCTTTGGCTCAAATGACCAGGTAATAAATTCAATTTTCTGTCTATTATGTGCAAAATATAGGGTTTTCATCGCCTCCTCATAGGTTTCCAGATTATTTAATACAGAAAGCGACCCTTTCTTAGTGAATTGACCCACAGTTTATTTTAGAAACTTGATCACCATGGTCGTATCAACCATAGGATGATAGACCTTCCTGTCCTTCTCATGTGACATACTTTTGGAGCATTTAAGAGAGCAGATGGGTTTTAATTTGGTAAGAGATCGTTAGTTAATAAAAATCTGTTCTTCTCCTTCAGAGGGGCTACCATAATCACTTTCTACATCTGATTCCCTCCTTGAAGGTTTTACCTTTAATCCGCTAGTATATTTTGGCTGTTTGAATTGCAGAGGGGCTAGATCCCGGCTATCTATCTCTTTTTGCAAATTTTAATAAACAACCACACAAAGTCTATATGCCAAAAGCCAGGTATGTGCAAGCCAACAATCTATCCATGAGACAGATACAGTCAACATACATTACAATGGCAGCCTTGTGCACTATAAGACATTCAAAACCATCTTTTTTTTCCTCAGATCGGAATATTGATGATCTGCCACTCATAAACGTTCCATCCCATCATCATCGGACTTTATTGCATACTTTCTTACCAAGTTCTATCACTCCTAAACGTTCCATCCCGTCTGAGGCATTCCAAACCAGCTCTCAACTGACTGAGAGCCAGTAAGCCTCAAAGTTGCTTCATATCTGTTGGATGGCTTGGGTGGACCTGCGCACCTAGATCATTGTCATTAGGGTGACAAAAAGTTTTCTGATTGTCTTAGCATAATATTCAATAACCTTTCTATACAGTTTTGTTATGTAAACTCATTTGCATAAACATGGGCATATGGGAAAGACATGCAAATGAGCAGAATCTGCCTTGTTTTTCAGCTAAAAAAACATTTGCATAGAAAATCTGCAATAAAAATTAGCGATTACAATATTCGCGAACTACACTACTCATGAACCGCGCCATCTATTGGATTCATTGTCTTTTCATAAGACTATGAAACCAATAGATGGCGCTGTTCATGAGTCATGAACAGCGCTATCTATTGGATTCATAGTCTTTTCATAAGACTATAAATCCAATAAATGGTGCTGTTCATGAGTAGTGTTGATCGTAAATATTCAAATTGAATTTTTTTATCCTTCCCATGCTGTTTTCAAACCATTTTGGTGGGGTTTCAATGATTTCTAACCTTTTTTTGTGAACCAGACACTCTCTCTTCTTTAGAATAGAGGGTGTCTGGTTTAATGCTCGGGTCTCCTATTGATTTTCAATTGTGTTCGAGTATACACAGTATTCGGCCGAACACTGCGATGTGCCAAGCATAGCGATGCTCGAGCCGAACTACTGTTCGGCCAAGCATGCTTGCTCAACAATAGTCTCCAACTATGCTTCTCTCGCGATTAGTAGCAAATACATTTTTTTCATGTAGAGATACAAGAATTATGTTGGAGGCATGTAGTGTATGCAAGTCATGTGTGACCCCTCTCATCACTCCCATGCTGTTCTGCACCTGGTTTGCCTAGGCGAATGGAATCACACAGGGGAGGAACTGTTCTGTGTCCTTCAGCAAGAAATCAAATCCTGGATTTCTCTGCGACAACTCAAAATCGGAACCATGGTGACCGACAAGGGAAGAACATGATGTTGGCGCTGCATCAAGGAGATCTGAGCCATGCATGGCACATGTGTTCAATCTGGTTGTCAAGCGGTTCCTGAAGTCTTCCACCCATCCTACAAATGGCCAGAAAACTTTACATGCACTTCAACCACTCGTACACCGCAAAGCACACCCTCCTTGAGCTGCAGCGGCAGAATGGCATCCCCCAACATAGGCTGATATGCAACATTTCCACCCATTGGAATTCCACCCTCCATATGTTACGAACAGAGAAAGGCCATAGACAATTTCTTGATGATCCAAATGGACAGGAGTACTCCCCTGTGTAACTTCGATGTCAGCAAGTGGCAACTCATTCGTAACACCTGCCGTTTGCTCAGGCACTTTGAGGAGGCCACGCTATTTGTCAGTCGCCCGGACTACGGGATAAATAACGTCATTCCACTGCTTCATGTCCAGGAACAGATGATGGTAAATCTGGCTGAATCAGGGGACCCGAGATGTGGCGCCTACATCTCATGGCCACATGATCCCTGTGGGGGCTGAACTGGAGGAGGAGATGGAGGAGGACATTGGAGCAAAAGCGATATGGGTGATTTTTCTACACTTTTGACAAGATAGGAGGAACAGAAACAGCCGGAGGAGCTACATGGCGATGAGGAAGATGAGGCAGAGGACCCAAACACACTGTGGCAGTATGAAGTGGAGATGGAAGCAAGGAGTCCCTCCGAGTCACTTGCACAAATGGCCCGATGCATGCTCGCTTGCTTGGGTAGTGACAGCCGAATTTTCACCATTTGGCAGGAGCTTACCATCTTCCCCCATGGCAGGCTCGGTGCGGGTCTAAATGGATTGGATAGAACCGGCACTCGAAACAATCGGATTGTACGTGGAAATAAATTAAAATTATTTATTAAACAATAACGCTCAATAAGCTATATTCTGTGTACATCAGAGTAAAATCACAGTAAAAATCACATAAAAGGCATATAAAACATATGTATATACCAAATGAATATCTCTGATATAGAGAAATCTCAAATGCTGGGCACAGCAGGCTGCATCCGTGTCCCCCCCCAATTGGGTAAGGTTGTTAGATCGCAGGCGTCTGTGACAAAGCAAAATGGTGTATTTGAAATATATTCAGTGGTATTTATGCGTAAGAAATAAAGCTATGTATAGATGGATTCAGTAGCATATATCCCACATAGTCCTAAATTTATCACCGTATAGGATAAGGGATAGAGAATAGTCAGATATGGTCTATATTTTGACCATGAATGGATTGTCCAGCATCAATAGCAATCTCAGATTCACAAGCACTTGTCCAGCACGTCTGTAATCACAGTGCCTGTGCCGCCTCTCATGCAAAGAATCGGTATAGTTCCACTGAACTTGATGTTACTCACTGTGTCTCCGTGTAGGCTCACTCGGTTAGGTCTGCGGAGGGATTTCTGCCGTGGCGTCCCACGCTTTAGCTTTTCTCCGCTGTATTTGTGTCGGGTCCAGTTAGTAATGGGATCCCATCTCTACTCTCGTGAGAGACCTGTGTTAGACCTGTGTTAGCTATTTCAGCTGTTTCGCTTCGGTGAGTCTTACAACACTTACTGGTCTTCTATTAGTGGATGTATTCTCTCCGTCCTTTTAGTACATGGCCATGTACCGCTGAGATGATTCTTTCACAGGTAATACGCCCAGACGCGTTTCGAGATATCTTATCTCTTCCTCAGTGGGTATGACCTGTGAACACTGCTCTTGTGTTTGATATACTCTCATCTCAATTAATTGATTCCTTTCACCTGTTCCGAAACTTGTGTAAGAGCATGGAGGATTTGCTTTTCATTAACCTTTTCTTTTCCATATAGTGTTTCTATCTTAGAATCCTCTTTCAGTAGTATTAGTAATGTCAGACATCTCTGCATATATATATTTATTCACATATGGTAACTGTATAATCAAATATAAGATAAAAATAAAATAAAAAGTATATATAATATAAAAAATATAAAAGAACCACTACTCAATAATATATGTTGGCAGACATTTGAAATCCTACATTGTGGGGAAATGTTTTTATATCACTCATGTGGTGAATAGTTCTGCACCTACATATTCCATTATTAATATCTTAAAATGTGAGATTTTTTACATATCGGTCCTGGAGGGCATATATCAATCCCCATCTTCCTAAGGGCTGATTAGCTAAATCTCAAAATACTGTTAAAATTCAATTATTCCTTTTCGGGATATGGTCCTCATTTTCAATCTATTTTTCTTTCTTGTATACATTTTTTTCTATAGTCTTTATTCCTTATTTCAATATAATTCATACCTGCACTTATTTTAAATTTTGCGTTTTTTTATATTGCGGTTTTTTCATGCGTTTTTTTTCCCGATTTTTCTCTGCGGTTTTTCTGGGGATGCGTTTTTTTAAAAAAATTCAAAAAAAGGTTTTTTAATTTTTTACATATATATAGAATAGTTTTATCTTCCTTCTATTTAGGGGATTTTAGATTCAGAATGTTACTATATTTTCATTTCTCAGAATCTATCTCTATACTCATCCATAATGCTGTAAATGGTTAGAGTCTTATAATCTAAATAAAACCAAAAATCTCCAAGTCTGAGTTCAACCCCGCAGGGAGGAGACTACCAAAATCATAAATTCTTCTGGACTCAGCTCGTGACATCCTCATAATGTGATTACCTCCTCTCCAGTGTATGTCCACCTTTTCCAGGGCCACAAAGGAAAAGCCCTTGGGGTCACTATTGTGTGACACTTTAAAGTGTTTGGATAGAGAATGATTTTCATATCCTTTTCTGATATTATTTAGATGTTCTGTTATTCTCACTCTCAAGGGTCTTTTCGTTCTGCCAATGTATTGTTTCTGGCAGGGGCACTGGAAAAGGTAGACAACACTGGAGGAGTCACATGTCAGGCAACCCTTAATATCCAAACTAAATTCATTTTGAGTGGATTGGACCTTGCTTATCTTTTTTGGGAATGTGGAGTTTTTACACCCCGAACATCTCCCACATCTGAAAAACCCATTCATATTCAGCCATTTTTGAAGTGTGGGTGCCTCTTTTTTCTTGTGATTAATTATTGTGGGTGCTATTTTTAAGCCTAAGTTAGGTGCCTTGGTGAAAGTGATAAGTAGGGAAGTGTGCAACATGGGTCCAATGACCTTGTCTCTTAATAAAAAGTGCCAGTGTTGATTTATGATGTGCCGTATTTGTTTGGATTGTGAACTGTAAGGTAAAATAATTCTCAATTCCCCTTCCTTATTTGTGTTTTTGTGAATATTTGGCTGAAAAAAGGTCCCTCTCTCTGTTTCTCTTATTTTTACCAGAGCATCTGTAAGGACTTTTTCGGGGTAACCTTTACATTCGAACTGTTCTTTCATTTTGAGGGCCTCAATTTCAAAGTCCACTTCCTCAGTACAATTTCGTTTTATACGGCGAAACTGTCCTGAGGGAATATTTAGTAGCCATTGGGGTAGATGGCAGCTTGTGAATGGTATAAAACTGTTTTTCGCTGTTGGTTTATAGTGGGTATTACACCTGTATTTATTGTCACATTGTGTAATCTGGATGTCCAGAAACTCTATAGATGTTTCCTTAATTTTGGACAAAAAAATCAAGTTTTTATCATTCTGATTCAGGGCATCTAAGAATTCTTGCAATTGATGTTCATCTTTTCTCCATACAAACAGGACGTCATCTATGTATCGACGCCATAGGGCCAGGTCCGTCCCCAGTTTGGGGGTGATGTTTTCATATTCCCACTGTGCCAAAAATAAATTTGCATAACTGGGGGCGAACCTGGTCCCCATGGCCGTCCCACACAGCTGCAAGTAATGATCGCCCTCAAAATAAAAATAATTGTGATGGAGTATAAATTGAATACCCTCCATCAGGAATTCAATTTGTTTAGGGCATAGGGTCCCATCTATTTCTAATTGTGACTTGACTGCTGCTATACCTTGGCCATGTCTTATACTGGTATAGAGAGACTGGACATCCAATGTTCCAATGATCCAACCTGGTTCTACATCAAGACTCTCTATCGTCCCAACAATATCTGTGGTATCACGAATATATGACCTAGTTCTCCTCACCACAGGTTGTAGTAATACATCAATGTATTGGGAGAGATTCGAGGTCATAGATCCTATCCCAGATATTATGGGACGTCCAGGTGGCTGTTCCCAATTTTTGTGGATCTTGGGCAGGCAGTAGAAGACTGGAAGTCTTCCCTGCGTGCCCAAAATAAAATTCCGTTCCTGATCAGACAGAATTTTGTCACTCACACCTCTATCACAATAATTCATGAGACTTTTATTGAATTCCTGACCTGGGTCTGCTTTTAATTTTTTGTATGTCCTGGTGTCTTCCAATTGTCTAAGACACTCATCTACATACTGCGTGGTATTCATAACTACAATAGCCCCGCCTTTATCTGCGGGGCGTATTGTGATATTCTCCTGTTTCTGCAGTTCCTTAATGGCCCGAATTTCTCCCCCTGTTAAGTTATTTCTTTGACTCTGTCTATCCTTGATCTTTCTTAGATCATTTTCGATTGATCTTTGGAATGTTGCCATATCATGGCTAATCTCATTCTTTGGAAATTTCCGTGACTTATTCTTCAGATTAGTATGTTGTACTTTTCCCCTATCCTCATTATCGTCTCGTACTAGAGGTTCTACTGTTATGGGATTTTTTTGGAAATATTTCCGTAGACATAATTTCCTCATAAATTTTTGAAGACCTATATATGTGTCGAACTTATTCAGTTTGGATGTGGGTGCAAATTTCAATCCTTTGTCTAGGAGTTTCATTTGTGTGTTCGTGAGTGCTGTAGAACTTATATTGACTATTGAATCTAATGTGTTTACTAATTTCTCCTTCTGTCTCTCTCCCTTCTTCCTCTGTCCTCTTCTTGTCTTTCTTTCTCTAAGTTTGTGTGTTGATATTGATGGTATTGTCCCCTGTATGGTCGTTTGTATGGTTGTTGATATTGTATTGGGGACGGTTTCCGCTGTCTCAGATTGTATGGGTGAGTTGGTGGGGTTTGACGTGTGTGATTCCTTAGTGGTGTCTGTGAGTGCTGATTTAGTCTTAATGAGGGTGATCTGTCTTATCCGTGGTTTGTGATGTGGTGGGGTCTGGTCCTCTGGAAGCGGTTTATTGATGATATTGTTTTTATCTGGCAAGGGGACACCACATCCCTTAACAGTTTTTTTACGGATTTAATTAAAAATGATTTTTATCTAGAATTCACCCCATCTTATGATAAAACCCAGATCAACTTCCTTGACCTGAATATTTTTATTGAGAATGGCAAATTGCATACCAAAACATATCACAAACCCACAGACACCAATGGATTTATTCCCCTGGACAGTTGTCACTTACCTATATGGCTAAATAACATCCCCTACAGCCAATATATAAGAGCACGTAGAAACTGTACTACTAAGGTCGACTACCAAGAAGAGGCTGAAATGCTAAATGCTAAATTTACAGAAAAAGGTTATAAACTAGAAACACTTACTCCCATTATTAGAAATGTAAAAGATTTGGATCGGAACACCTTATTAGACGACAACAAATCCAGGAAAAAAGGAGACAATAATGACCCTGAAGATTCCGAGGATATCAAAATCCCCATCATCACAACATATAGTGTAGGGGTTAATAATTTTAAAAGAACCATATACAAATACTGGGATATTTTGAAATACGACAAGATCATTGGGAATAAGATCCCCAATAACCCTACATTTATTTTTAAAAAAGCTCCAAACCTGGCCAATCTGGTGGCCCCCTCTGTTAAGAAAGATAAAGCGATCCTGAAAACATATGCCAAAAAGGGTTTTTATCCCTGTAGACTGTGTACTAACTGTAAGATCCTGAGGCACCAGGTCAAACCCACATTTCAGATAGATGGCAAACACACAATAAAGGACTATATTACCTGTCACACTAAAGGAGTCATCTACTATATTAAGTGCCCGTGCGGTAAAATGTATGTGGGGCGAACTAAAAGAGAACTGAGAGTAAGACTAAGGGAACACATTAATAATATCAATAAAAAATCCGAAAATCATCCACTGTCACGTCATTATACAGAATTTCACCAGGGCAAATTCTTAGGATCTATTTTTGGGGGCATAGAAAAAGTCAAACAAGACGAGAGGGGAGGCGATTACATCAAAGCCATGTCCAGAACTGAGAGTAAATGGATTTTTAAATGCAATAGTTTGGCCCCAAACGGACTCAACCAGGAAATAGAACTGTTTGCATTTCAATAATAAATAAACATCCAATAAGCCCCCCAAAAGTAGAGAATACAAAATAAAATTACAAAACAAGATATTGATGGTGTTCTATGGACATGTATATAGCCAAAATAGATCAAAGCTGTCACCCTCCTGTATAACCTAATCCCAAATAATGCAAAAATAAAGAAACAAACACATTAGTGAACATTTGAAAAAATCCATGGGGAAATGAATCGCACTTAGTATGTCCATTGCAGATTGACAGTTTGGCACCTCCTCTATTTCAAGATCAATGTTTGCCTTTTGCCATGGGAAACCGGATATGCTATTAAAGCCTCCAATGTACAACTAACAGACTAACCCTGACGAAGGAGCCCGATAGGCTCCGAAACGCGTAGGTTACAGTCTTTTGTCCTACGGAGGCTCCCGTACTTGCACCGGTGACGTCACCGCAAGCGGTCTCCCGGGTAACAGACTAAGCTCCCTCGCGCCGCGCGTGCTGCCGACCGGGGCCGCGCTGATGCTGGCAGGTGAGCAGAAGAACGCTGCGATCTGAAAGGAGAACAGCATCCCTACAGGAACATCAAGAAGAACTCAGAACACGGCAAATTAAACATTTACCTAGAGAACATTTTGGAGGAAAGGATAAGGTACCAATGATATTGGAAATATCAGTATTAACCCTTCACTCACTGTTTTATTTCCAGTACCAATACTCATATTCTCTGACCTATATGCCTCTTGTCACCTCCACCTATTGACCACATGTTTTGATCCTCAGAACCATCCACACTGGTATACTTATTTCTGCAGCCAATTACACACTTATTCAGACTAGTATTTAACCATAATACTCACCTAAAGGATTAGCTGTTTTGGACTGTGTACTCCAGCGCTTATGTCCCATATCTCCCACGGGTGATATATCCATTTTGTATACTTTATGGTAAAGCTTAAATGTTTTGTTAATATAGGAGTGATGTCCACAGATGGTCAAGGTATACTCATATCTCCCAAGAGTTAAAGTCTAAGAATAATAGTCAAATTTTGTTAATTTGAGTCAATAAGTGTTGGATATGGAAGAAAGTATGCAAATACAAGTGCATAATGAAATATTATGTAGTTATCCATTACACAATTGTATGAATCATATAATCAGGATATGTGAGTATGACATACATGAACTACATGGTGATCATGTCGTTACTGTAAATGTTATTTAGGATATTCTATTCCAGAGAGGTTCCAAATATGGGAGGAGTTAATCCTGGATTAGTGATAGGAATTCAAACTCATTAATGGTCATTTAAATATAAAGGTCAACTATATTGTTAAACATTTCAGCTATAGGGATTATGTTAATACATATTTGTTGCTTTTCTAAACAAAGGTTTATATTTACTGTTGTATTTTAAAGAAGAGGAACACAATGATATTTAATAGAGTAATATATCATATCTCATACAGAATATTACTTTATTAAAAAGGTAAAGATTTGGTTTTACTGTAGAAAGATAAATTTTGTGTAATCAATTAAATTAATCAATATAATTTGTATTAATAAAAATTCCACATACACAAAGATACATGACAGAAGGAATAAAGATAAAAAGGCTACACTTACATAAAGGATTTTGTATTAGGATAATATTTTAAATAATATATAATCATCTATATTATGTTGAAATATAATATGGTAATAAATGAATGGTATGGTACACTGTGATACTATAGGTAGGATCACCAATTTTGGTGTAGCAATAGGAAAGTAGATCTTCAATCAAGACTAAAGTCAACAGGAAAAGTATTCTTTTCTAGAGTCTGTGATATTCATGAAGTCTATAAAAATAAAGACTGATGTGCACAGAGTCCCAGGAAAAGACTTGGAGGTAAACAAATCTGTGTTATATTCTGGGAAAGGTGTGAAGATAGGGGGCACTAGAGAGTGACCAAAGACAAGGGTGAAGAGCACCTGAAGCACATCTGTCCATAGACAACTCCAGAAGTAAAGTTCATAGAAAGAAAGTTCTGTCCACACAGAAAGGAGGTCTGTGACAGAAGGACTGGGATCCGAAATGGAGAATGAGAAAGATAATTGTAAAATTTAATGTTGTGGGTTTGAAAAGATTATCTCACCCTAAAGAGGGGGAAATGTTAAATAATATATGATATAATATTAATTGGTATTTAATAAAAAGTATGTATTACACTACACACTGACACTATCCATAGTAATACACTTGGCAATGGGAGGTCTGTATGGGAATGTCAAGACTATATTTGAAGTCTCAATATATGATAATGTATAAGCCCATATATTAGTTAAGACACGCCTATTTCTATGGTATAAATGACTGACAGAGACAGACAAGGGGGGTGGTCTGCTTCTCACTCTCACGTCTGTTGGGGGCTGATTGCTGCTGAAGGTCATGGAAGACACATGGAACCTTTGAAGAAGATTCCTACCCTTCTAAAATGCTATTTTTAGGACATTCATATTCACTCATGGACAATTAGACTAAGACGTTTCCTAAACTATTTTTATAAGTAATAAACTTTTATGAAGACCGATAATTAGTGTTGATTGAGCACCAAAGTGCTCTGGTGCTCATGCCAAACACCTCGGGATGCTCGGGTGCTCTACCAAGCACCCGAGCACAATGGAAGTCAATGGGAGAACCCGAGCATTAAACCAGGCAGCCCCTGCTCTGAAGAGGGGAGAGTAATACACACAAAACCGAAGATTAAATAGATTTTAGAGGAAAAATTGTTAGGAAACATTCTTTCCTGTATATACACTCACCTAAATAATTATTAGGAACACCTGTTCTATTTCTCATTAATGCGATTATCTAGTCAACCAATCACATGGCAGTTTCTTCAATGCATGTAGGGTTGTGGTCCTGGTCAAGACAATCTCCTGAACTCCAAACTGAATGTCAGAATGGGAAAGAAAGGTGATTTAAGCAATTTTGAGCGTGGCATGGTTGTTGGTGCCAGACGGGCCGGACTGAGTATTTCGCAATCTGCTCAGTTACTAGGATTTTCACGCACAACCATTTCTAGGGTTTACAAAGAATGGTGTGAAAAGGGAAAAACATCCAGTATGCGGCAGTCCTGTGGGCGAAAATGCCTTGTTGATGCTAGAGGTCAGAGGAGAATGGTCCGACTGATTCAAGCTGATAGAAGAGCAATGTTGACTGAAATAACCACTCGTTACAACCGAGGTATGCAGCAAATTATTTGTGAAGCCATAACACGCACAACCTTGAGGCGGATGGGCTACAACAGCAGAAGACCCCACCGGGTACCACTCATCTCCACTACAAATAGGAAAAAGAGGCTACAATTTGCACGAGCTCACCAAAATTGGACTGTTGAAAACTGGAAAAATGTTGCCTGGTCCGATGAGTCTCGAGTCCGAATTTGGCGTAAACAGAATCAGAACATGTATCCATCATGCCTTGTTACCACTGTGCAGGCTGGTGGTGGTGGTGCAATGGTGTGGGGGATGTTTTCTGGGCACACTTTAGGCCCCTTAGTGCCAATTGGCCATCGTTTAAATGCCACGGGCTACCTGAGCATTGTTTCTGACCATGTCCACCCCTATATGACCACCATGTACCCATCCTCTGATGGCTACTTCCAGCAGGATAATGCATCATGTCACAAAGCTTGAATCATTTCAAATTGGTTTCTTGAACATGACAATGAGTTCACTGTACTAAAATGGCCCCCACAGTCACCAGATCTCAACCCAATAGAGCATCTTTGGGATGTGGTGGAATGGGAGCTTCGTGCCCTGGATGTGCATCCCTCAAATCTCCATCAACTGCAAGATGCTATCCTATCAATATGGGCCAAAATTTCTAAAGAATGCTATCAGCACCTTGTTGAATCAATGCCACGTAGAATTAAGGCAGTTCTGAAGGCAAAAGGGGGTCCAACACCGTATTAGTATGGTGTTCCTAATAATTCTTCAGGTGAGTGTATATATTTGTATATAAAGTACAAGTGCTGCCAAAAAATTACAAAGAAGAGGCACTCCGATGCAACCTGTATATCACATAATGGAGGGCCTCATTCACATTGTGGTTCAATTTTTCAGGTAGTGCAACTCCTACACTCATAAAGCCTATGCACTAAGTGAAATGGCCCTAAAAAATTAGTAGGAACTGGCACTCCAATACACCCTTTATTACACATAAAGGAGGGCATCATACACCCTTAATAAATTATGATTTATGGCCTGCTGGTGAGCTGACCCTCTAATAAAGTATATGTAAGGGCCTGCAGGTGAGCTGACCCTGTAAAACATTTTATGCGAGGGCCAGCAGGTGAGCTGACCCTCTAAAAGATTGTAGGTGAGGGCCTGCAGCTGAGCTGACCCTCTAAAACATTATATGCGATTGGCTACAAGTGAGCTGACCCTGTAAAAGATTTTAGTTGAGGTCCTGCTGGTGAGCTGACCCTCTAAAAAATTATATGCGAGGGCCTATAGGTGAGCTTACCCTGTAAAACATTATATGCAAGGACCTGTAGGTGAGATGACACTGAAAATAATTTTAGGTGAGGGCCTGCTGGTGAGATGACCCTCCAAAAAATTATATGTGAGGGACTGCAAATTCGAATTACCTGTAGGTGATATGACCCTATAAAAGATTTTAGGTGAGGACCTGCTGGTGAGCTGACCCTCTAATACATTATATGCGAGGGCCTATAGGTGAGCTGACCCTGTAAAAGATTGTAGGTGAGGGCCTGCTGGTGAGCTGACTCTCTAAAACATTATATGCGGGAGTCTGCAGGTGAGCTGACCCTGTTAAAGATTTTAGGTACGGGCCTGCTGGTGAGCTGACCCTCTAAAAAATTATAATCGAGGGCCTGCAGGTGAGCTCACCCTCTAAAAAATTTGACGTGAGGGCCAGTAGGTGAGATGACCCTGTAAAACATTATATGTGAGGGCCTGCAGGTGAGCTGACCCTCTAAAACATTATATGAAAGGACCTGCAGGTGAGATGACACTATAAAAGATTTTAGGTGAGGGCCTACTGGTGAGCTGACCCTGTAAAAGATTGTAGGTGAGGGCCTGTTGGTGAGCTGACCCTATAACAAATTATATACGAGGGCCTATAGGTGAGCTGACTCTCTAAAAAATGATATGTGAGGGCCTGTAGGTGAGCTGATCCTGTAACAGATTGTAGGTGAGGGCCTGCTGGTGAGCTGACCCTGTAAAATATTGTAGGTGAGGGCCTGCAGGTGAGCTGACCCTTAAAGATTTTAGGTACGGGCCTGCTGGTGAGCTGACCCTCTAAAAATTATATGCGAGGGCTTGCAGGTGAGCTCACCCTCTAAAAAATTATATGTGAGGGCCTGTAGGTGAGCTGACCCTGTAAAACATTATATGTGAGGGCCTGCAGGTGAGCTGACCCTCTAAAACATTATATTAAAGGATCTACAGGTGAGATGACCCTATAAAAGATTTTAGGTGAGGGCCTGCTGGTGAGCTGACCCTCTAAAACATTATATGTGACGGCATACAGGTGAGCTGGCCCTCTAAAACATTATATGCTAGGGCCTATAGGTGATCTGACCCTCTAAAAGATTGTAGGTGAGGGCCTGCTGGTGAGCTAACCCTCTAAAACATTATATGCGAGAGCCTGCAGGTGAGCTGACCCTATACATTTTTTTATACGAGGGCCTATAGGTGAGCTGACCCTCTAAAATTTATATGCCAGGACCTGTAGGTGAGCTGATCCTGTAAAAGATTGTAGGTGAGGGCCTGCTGGTAAGCTGACTTTGTAAAAGATTGTAGGTGAGGGCCTGCAGGTGAGCTAACCCTGTAAAAGATTTTAGGTATGGGCCTGCTGGTGAGCTGACCCTCTAAAAAATTATATGCGAGAGCCTGCAGGTGAGCTCACCCTCTAAAAAATTATATGTGAGGGCCTGTAGGTGAGCTGACCCTGTAAAACATTATATGCAAGGGCCTGCTGGTGAGCTGACCCTGTAAAAGATTTTAGGTGAGGGCCTGCCGGTGAACTGACCCTCTAAAAAATTATATGCGAGGGCCTACAGGTGAGCTGACCCTGTAAAACATTATATGCAAGGGCCTGCTGGTGAGCTGACCCTGTAAAAGATTTTAGGTGAGGGCCTGCTGGTGAACTGACCCTCTAAAAAATTATATGTGAGGGCCTACAGGTGAGCTGACCCTGTAAAACATTATATGCAAGGACATTATATGCGACTAATAAGCATGTTGATATGATGGAAGAGAAGGATGAGAAAAGGAAGAATTAACCATATACCCTTGTTTGTGGTGGAAGGGGTAAATGGGAATACAGTGTATTAAGTACATTATAAATAGTGATGAGCTGCAGGGGTCATATTAAAATTCGTGATATTTCGCAAATATTTTATAATATATTTTTTTACGTGAAAATCGGCAAGGTAATGATCGCGTAATATGCAAATATTGCGCGCTCAATACAGGCGTGGGTCAAAAACTAATATATATCACTATAGAATATGGTGTATATTAGTTTTCAGAATATTCGTAAATTTTTCCATCTGAAAACATGATCCCTCCCTGCTTCTTCTTTGCGGCGGGCCTCATTCACTTTAATAGCAGGCGAACCTGAAAAACCTTCAGCTCATATTTGCAGCCAGCAAACACTTACTAGAACTACACAAATAGTCCCACAACATGGACAGTGATATACCAGAGGGGGATCATTGGCAAAAATTTCCACAAAAAATATGTATTTTAATCAGGGGCCATTTTTATGTGTCTTAAAGGGAAACTCTAAAAAATGTGGCCTGCTTGAGCCTAGAAATTTTTTATGTCCTATCGGTTTGATGTATACAAATGTGCAGCACTCCACGTTTTTGTATCCTGCAGAGTCTATTTAAAAAAATGCATACGTTAACGTAATTTTTTTTTCTACCATGGAACTGTATGGTGAACAGATGCCACTGTACAGGATGCCACTGTACAGCATCAGTCTCATACATCTATTAATGCCATGTACTGACAGAGCGCTAACTGGTCCTGGTGGTCAGGGATGAGGATTGTGTTTCCCAAGGATCATTTTCTACTGTGTAGATGCGGTAACGCAGCAAAACCGCTGACAAATGCTGCACTACCTAAATGCACTATATAGAAAGTATATTATTGATATATAGCACCGCTGTTTCAATTAGTTTTTTTGAGGGGCAACTGGTTAATCACACTAGTAGAAATTATTTATTTAAATAGTGTTTTTCACTCTGTGTAGATATGGTAAAGCAGCAAAACAGCAAACAAATGCTGCACTACCTAAATGCACTATATAGAAAGTAGATTATTGGTATACAGCACCCCTGCTTCAATCAGTTTTTTTGGGGGGCAACTGGTAAATCACACCAGTGAAAATTATTTGTTCCAGTAGCATTTGGCACTCGGTGTGGCTGCAGTATCGCAGCAGAACCGCACACAACTGCTGCACAATACAATTGCACTATAATATACTTCCTATGTTAGAAAGTATATTATAAGTATATTGCACCCCTCAGTAAGTCACAGCTATCGATAGCACACCTATACCAGTCCTTAAAAGCACTTTCGTGGCCCTATTAGCTAGCATTTTGTGTCCCTAACAGTCTGTCCCTGCTCCACACAGCAACTTCTCCCTACACTGGCAAAAGACTGAATGTAAAATGGCGCCCAGATCAGGTTTATTTATAAGGTAGGGGGTATGTCCATGTGCTGAAACGTCTCAATTGGTTGTCCTGTACCACCTGATGGATGTGTCATGGGTCAAAGTTCTTCACAATGTAAAAGTGTGGTCCGACTTCTCCCTTTTGCCACCCCACTGCCTCTTCCAACCTGTTGCTGTGCTGCAGATCCCTCCCCCTCTGTACTGCTGTCCTCGCTCATCTTTCTACCTTCCCAGGTTGGGTCAGTGACCTCATCGTCCACCACCTCCTCTTCCACTTCCTCACTCTGCTCATCCTTCTGACTTGTTGACCTAACCATAACTTCAGTGATTGACAACTGTGTCATCCTCTTCATCAACCTCTTGAGACAGTACTTGCCGTTGACTTATTGGCAACTGTGTCTCATCATCATCCACCTCAATAAACAGTAATTGCCGTTCCCCATCGTCATCTTCTTGTGACTGTGGATGCTAAAGAGTTTTGCAATCAGGGCACAAGATCTGTCCCTCTTCAAGCGTGCTTGGCGAGAGGGCAAAATCAAAAACAAGTGTGGGATCACTTGTTTGCACAGACTCTCCATGGTGGGAGGAAGGAGGATCAGGGTGAGGATTCTGTTGACCAGACTCTTGGCTACTGAGACTGGACTTGGTGGAAGACAGGGTGGCTGCAATCCAACCGACCAACTTGTCGCACTGGTCTGACTTCAAGAGTGGTGTCCTGTGCCGCCCTGCAAACTGGGACATGAAGCTAGGTACCGTGGATGATTGTTTTTCTTGTGCTCTGGCAGCAGGCAAAGTTTCACCATGCCCAGGGCCACGGCCTCTGCATGCACCATCAGCATTACGGCCACTGCCCCGTCCCTTACTGCTAGCCTTTTTCATATTAAATGCTTGAAAGTCTGTCACACATACAGTATTGTAGGATTTGGAAGTAAAGCAAAGGTATAAATAATGTTATCTGGTATGAAAATAGACACCAGCAGCGGCGCCCTTAAGGGAGTAGGGTCAAACTCCTAAAATATATAAAGTTGAAAGGTGCGGGAACCGCGCTCTAAATACAAAGTAAATGTCAGTGAGTCACTCCTGCAAATATAGGGAAAAATTCGATAAAATGTCCAGTTAATGAAGATGGAAAGTTCGCTGGACCAGGATGTTCGTAAGATGTTTTATAAAGTTCCACTACTACTGATCCATAAGTAGCATATCTGATCTTGTAAAATGACCAAATTCCGGACCCAAATGAGAGGTATGAGCTGCTGGAAAATGTTGGTAATTCATCCACAGACAGCTCCTGCTAATCCACAGATCTCGTGCTGAGTAACCAGCCTCTAAATCCAAACACCGAACCTTCAAAGGAATAAAGACAGATGGTGCAGTACCCTCGGTATCTTCAATAGTAAGAATTTTAATATACTTACAATCAGAAGGTTTAAAAATTGCACATAAAAAAGGCTCACTGACATTTACTTTGTATTTAGAGCGCGGTTCCCGCACCTTTCAACTTTAGGATTTGGAAGTGTATGCGCAAAAAAATTTAAAAAGGTATTTCGGATGTAAAAACGTCACACAGGAGATATCCCGCAGATAATGTCAATGCTGTCACCAGCAGCTAATACAAAATTACAGGGAATGTCACAGGAATTTGGGTACTTAAAAAAAGTTATGCAGGAGAGGTACCACTGGTAATGTTGCTTTCAGAAGTGGACACCGTCTGAAGAAAAAGTACACTGGATGTCACAGATACATTTTTTCACCGCACACGTTAAACTGCAGATGTGGCACTGGTAATATCACTGTCAGAAGCGGACACCATCTATAGTTAAAGTACACAATACGTCACAGATACATTTTTTCAGCGCACACGTTACACTGCAGATGTGGCGCTGGTAATGTCACTGTCAGAAGCGGACACATCTATTGAAAAAGTACACTATATGTCACAAATAAATTTTTTCAGCGCACACGTTACACTGCAGATGTCGCGCTGGTAATGTCACTGTCCGCAGCAGACACCGTCAATGGAAAAAGTACACTGGATGTTATAGATAAATGTTTTCAGCGCACACGTTACACTGCAGATGTGACACTGGTAATGTCACTGTCAGAAGCAGACATCGTCTATTGAAAAAGTACATTGTATGTCACAGATACATTTTTTCAGCGCACACGTTACACTGCAGATGTGGCGCTGGTAATGTCACTGTCTGCAACGGACACCGTCTACGGAAAAAGTACACTGCATGTCAGGTATTTTTTGGAAGTGCACACTTTACACTGGAGATGTGGGGCAGCTAATATCACTGTCCGCAGCGGAGACCGTCTACGGAAGAAGTACACTGTATGTGATAGATACATTTTTTCAGCATTGTGCTCGAGCACATGCGGTTTTCGACCGAATATCGCCATGTGCCGAGCATCGAGATGCTCGAGCCGAGCTGGTGTTCTCGGCTGAGCATGCTAGATCAACACTACCGATAATAAATCACCTTAATTAATTTTTTATATAACTCTTGTTGAATCCTGGTGATCCTCTGGGTGTTCTTTACTCCAAATAAACATACACAATATTTGGAGAGGATTACCAAATAGGGATGAGCGAACTCGAACTGTATAGTTCGGGTTCGTACCGAATTTTGGGGTGTCCGTGACACGGACCCGAACCCGGACATTTTCGTAAAAGTCCGGGTTCGGGTTCGGTGTTCGTCGCTTTCTTCGCGCTTTTGTGACGCTTTCTTGGCGCTTTTTGAAAGGCTGCAAAGCAGCCAATCAACAAGCGTCATACTACTTGCCCCAAGAGGCCATCACAGCCATGCCTACTATTGGCATGGCTGTGATTGGCCAGAGCACCATGTGACCCAGCCTCTATTTAAGCTGGAGTCACATAGCGCCGCCCGTCACTCTGCTCTGATTAGCGTAGGGAGAGGTTGCGGCTGCGACAGTAGGGCGAGATTAGGCAGATTAACTCCTCCAAAGGACTTGATTAACTGATCGATCTGCAGCTGTGGATCATTGAGCTGCTGATCCTCAATTGCTCACTGTTTTTAGGCTGCCCAGACCGTTTGTCAGTCACATTTTTCTGGGGTGATCGGCGGCCATTTTGTGTCTTGTGGTGCGCCAGCACAAGCTGCGACCAAGTGCATTTAACCCTCAATGGTGTGGTTGTTTTTTGGCTAAAGCCTACATCAGGGTGAAGCTGTCACACCAAGTGCATTTAACCAGCAATAGTCTGTTTATTTTTTGGCCATATACTACATCAGGGGCAAGCTGCGCCTGTCACCAAGTGCATTTAACCCTCAATGGTGCGTTTGTTTTTTGGCTAAAGCCTACATCAGGGTGAAGCTGTCACACCAAGTGCATTTAACCAGCAATAGTCTGTTCATTTTTTGGCCATATACTAAATCAGGGGCAAGCTGCGCCCGTCACCAAGTGCATTTAACCAGCAATAGTCTGTTCATTTTTTGGCCATATACTACATCAGGGGCAAGCTGCGCCCGTCACCAAGTGCATTTAACCCTCAGTAGTGTGGTTGGTCAAGCTGTGACACCAAGTGCATTTAACCAGCAATAGTCTGTTCATTTTTTGGCCATATACTACATCAGGGGCAAGCTGCGCCCATCACCAAGTGCATTTAACCAGCAATAGTGTGGTTATTTTTTGGCCATATCCCAGTCTAATTCTGTCACTAAATCCATACCGGTCACCCAGCGCCTAAATACTAGGCCTCAAATTTATATCCCGCTAAATCTCTCGTTACCGCTGTCCTGTTGTGGCTGGGAAAGTTATTTAGTGTCCGTCAAAGCACATTTTTTGTTCTGGGTTGAAATACAATTCCCAATTTAGCAATTTAAAAATTTAGTGGTTTCTGCTGTATCAGAGCTATTTGAAATCTATCCCTAAAAGGGTATATAATATTCAAGGTGCACATAGGGTCATTCAGAATAACTTCACACACCCGCTACTGTGCATTTCCAAGTCTAATTCTGTCACTAAACCCATACCTGTCACCCAGCGCCTAAATACTAGGCCTCAAATTCATATCCAGCTAAATCTGTCGTTAGTGCTGTAGCTGGGCGAGTTATTTAGTGTCCGTTCAAGCACATTTCTTGTTCTGGGTTGAAATACAATTCCCAATTTAGCAATTTCATAATTTAGTGGTTTCTGCTATATCAGAGCTATTTGAAATCTATCCCTAAAAGGGTAGATCATATTGAAGGTGCACATAGGGACATTCAGAATAACTTCACACACCCGCTACTGTGCATTTCCAAGTCTAATTCTGTCACTAAACCCATACCTGTCACCCAGCGCCTAAATACTAGGCCTCAAATTTATATCCAGCTAAATCTGTCCTTAGTGCTGTAGCTGGGCGAGTTATTTAGTGTCCGTTCAAGCACATTTCTTGTTCTGGGTTGAAATACAATTCCCAATTTAGCAATTTCATAATTTAGTGGTTTCTGCTATATCAGAGCTATTTGAAATCTATCCCTAAAAGGGTATATAATATTCAAGGTGCACATTGGGTCATTCAGAATAACTTCACACACACCCGCTACTGTGTATTTCTAAGTCTAATTCTGTCACTAAACCCATACCTGTCACCCAGCGCCTAAATACTAGGCCTCAAATTTATATCCTGCTAAATCTCTCGTTAACGCTGTCCTGTTGTGGCTGGGAAAGTTATTTAGTGTCCGTCAAAGCACATTTTTTGTTCTGGGTTGAAATACAATTCCCAATTTAGCAATTTCATAATTTAGTGGTTTCTGCTATATCAGAGCTATTTGAAATCTATCCCTAAAAGGGTATATAATATTCAAGGTGCACATTGGGTCATTCAGAATAACTTCACACACACACGCTTCTGTGCATTTCCAAGTCTAATTCTGTCACTAAATCCATACCGGTCACCCAGCGCCTAAATACTAGGCCTCAAATTTATATCCTGCTAAATCTCTCGTTAACGCTGTCCTGTTGTGGCTGGGAAAGTTATTTAGTGTCCGTCAAAGCACATTTTTTGTTCTGGGTTGAAATACAATTCCCAATTTAGCAATTTCATAATTTAGTGGTTTCTGCTATATCAGAGCTATTTGAAATCTATCCCTAAAAGGGTATATAATATTCAAGGTGCACATTGGGTCATTCAGAATAACTTCACACACACACGCTTCTGTGCATTTCCAAGTCTAATTCTGTCACTAAATCCATACCGGTCACCCAGCGCCTAAATACTAGGCCTCAAATTTATATCCCGCTGAATTTGAATACAATACATTGGGCCAAATAATATATTTGTTGTTGTGGTGAACCATAACAATGAGAAAAACATCTAGTAAGGGACGCGGACGTGGACATGGTCGTGGTGGTGTTAGTGGACCCTCTGGTGCTGGGAGAGGACGTGGCCGTTCTGCCACATCCACACGTCCTAGTGTACCAACTACCTCAGGTCCCAGTAGCCGCCAGAATTTACAGCGATATATGGTGGGGCCCAATGCCGTTCTAAGGATGGTAAGGCCTGAGCAGGTACAGGCATTAGTCAATTGGGTGGCCGACAGTGGATCCAGCACGTTCACATTATCTCCCACCCAGTCTTCTGCAGAAAGCGCACAGATGGCGCCTGAAAACCAACCCCATCAGTCTGTCACATCACCCCCATGCATACCAGGGAAACTGTCTCAGCCTCAAGTTATGCAGCAGTCTCTTATGCTGTTTGAAGACTCCGCTGGCAGGGTTTCCCAAGGGCATCCACCTAGCCCTTCCCCAGCGGTGAAAGACATAGAATGCACTGACGCACAACCACTTATGTTTCCTGATGATGAGGACATGGGAATACCACCTCAGCATGTCTCTGATGATGACGAAACACAGGTGCCAACTGCTGCGTCTTTCTGCAGTGTGCAGACTGAACAGGAGGTCAGGGATCAAGACTGGGTGGAAGACGATGCAGGGGACGATGAGGTCCTAGACCCCACATGGAATGAAGGTCGTGCCACTGACTTTCACAGTTCGGAGGAAGAGGCAGTGGTGAGACCGAGCCAACAGCGTAGCAAAAGAGGGAGCAGTGGGCAAAAGCAGAACACCCGCCGCCAAGAGACTCCGCCTGCTACTGACCGCCGCCATCTGGGACCGAGCACCCCAAAGGCAGCTTCAAGGAGTTCCCTGGCATGGCACTTCTTCAAACAATGTGCTGACGACAAGACCCGAGTGGTTTGCACGCTGTGCCATCAGAGCCTGAAGCGAGGCATTAACGTTCTGAACCTGAGCACAACCTGCATGACCAGGCACCTGCATGCAAAGCATGAACTGCAGTGGAGTAAACACCTTAAAACCAAGGAAGTCACTCAGGCTCCCCCTGCTACCTCTTCTGCTGCTGCCGCCTCGGCCTATTCTGCTGCTGCCGCCTCGGCCTCTTCCTCCGCCTCTGGAGGAACGTTGGCACCTGCCGCCCAGCAAACAGGGGATGTACCACCAACACCACCACCACCACCTCCGTCACCAAGCGTCTCAACCATGTCACACGCCAGCGTTCAGCTCTCCATCTCACAAACATTTGATAGAAAGCGTAAATTCCCACCTAGCCACCCTCGATCCCTGGCCCTGAATGCCAGCATTTCTAAACTACTGGCCTATGAAATGCTGTCATTTAGGCTGGTGGACACAGACAGCTTCAAACAGCTCATGTCGCTTGCTGTCCCACAGTATGTTGTTCCCAGCCGGCACTACTTCTCCAAGAGAGCCGTGCCTTCCCTGCACAACCAAGTATCCGATAAAATCAAGTGTGCACTGCGCAACGCCATCTGTGGCAAGGTCCACCTAACCACAGATACGTGGACCAGTAAGCACGGCCAGGGACGCTATATCTCCCTAACTGCACACTGGGTAAATGTAGTGGCAGCTGGGCCCCAGGCGGAGAGCTGTTTGGCGCACGTCCTTCCGCCGCCAAGGATCGCAGGGCAACATTCTTTGCCTCCTGTTGCCACCTCCTCCTTCTCGGCTTCCTCCTCCTCTTCTTCCACCTGCTCATCCAGTCAGCCACACACCTTCACCACCAACTTCAGCACAGCCCGGGGTAAACGTCAGCAGGCCATTCTGAAACTCATATGTTTGGGGGACAGGCCCCACACCGCACAGGAGTTGTGGCGGGGTATTGAACAACAGACCGACGAGTGGTTGCTGCCGGTGAGCCTCAAGCCCGGCCTGGTGGTGTGTGATAATGGGCGAAATCTCGTTGCAGCTCTGGGACTAGCCAATTTGACGCACATCCCTTGCTTGGCGCATGTGCTGAATTTGGTGGTGCAGAAGTTCATTCACAACTACCCCGACATGTCAGAGCTGCTGCATAAAGTGCGGGCCGTCTGTTCGCGCTTCCGGCGTTCACATCCTGCTGCTGCTCGCCTGTCTGCGCTACAGCGTAACTTCGGCCTTCCCGCTCACCGCCTCATATGCGACGTGCCCACCAGGTGGAACTCCACCTTGCACATGCTGGACAGACTGTGCGAGCAGCAGCAGGCCATAGTGGAGTTTCAGCTGCAGCACGCACGGGTCAGTCGCACTACAGAACAGCACCACTTCACCACCAATGACTGGGCCTCCATGCGAGACCTGTGTGCCCTGTTGCGCTGTTTTGAGTACTCCACCAACATGGCCAGTGGCGATGACACCGTTATCAGCGTTACAATACCACTTCTATGTCTCCTTGAGAAAACACTTAGGGCGATGATGGAAGAGGAGGTGGCCCAGGAGGAGGAGGAGGAGGAGGAAGAGGGGTCATTTTTAGCACTTTCAGGCCAGTCTCTTCGAAGTGACTCAGAGGGAGGTTTTTGGCAACAGCAGAGGCCAGGTACAAATGTGGCCAGCCAGGGCCCACTACTGGAGGACGAGGAGGACGAGGATGAGGAGGAGGTGGAGGAGGATGAGGATGAAGCATGGTCACAGCGGGGTGGCACCCAACGCAGCTCGGGTCCATCACTGGTGCGTGGCTGGGGGGAAAGGCAGGACGATGACGATACGCCTCCCACAGAGGACAGCTTGTCCTTACCCCTGGGCAGCCTGGCACACATGAGCGACTACATGCTGCAGTGCCTGCGCAACGACAGCAGAGTTGCCCACATTTTAACCTGTGCGGACTACTGGGTTGCCACCCTGCTGGATCCACGCTACAAAGACAATGTGCCCACCTTACTTCCTGCACTGGAGCGTGATAGGAAGATGCGCGAGTACAAGCGCACGTTGGTAGACGCGCTACTGAGAGCATTCCCAAATGTCACAGGGGAACAAGTGGAAGCCCAAGGCCAAGGCAGAGGAGGAGCAAGAGGTCGCCAAGGCAGCTGTGTCACGGCCAGCTCCTCTGAGGGCAGGGTTAGCATGGCAGAGATGTGGAAAACTTTTGTCAACACGCCACAGCTAACTGCACCACCACCTGATACGCAACGTGTTAGCAGGAGGCAACATTTCACTAACATGGTGGAACAGTACGTGTGCACACCCCTCCACGTACTGACTGATGGTTCGGCCCCATTCAACTTCTGGGTCTCTAAATTGTCCACGTGGCCAGAGCTAGCCTTTTATGCCTTGGAGGTGCTGGCCTGCCCGGCAGCCAGCGTTTTGTCTGAACGTGTATTCAGCACGGCAGGGGGCGTCATTACAGACAAACGCAGCCGCCTGTCTACAGCCAATGTGGACAAGCTGACGTTCATAAAAATGAACCAGGCATGGATCCCACAGGACCTGTCCGTCCCTTGTCCAGATTAGACATTAACTACCTCCCCATAACCATATATTATTGGACTCCAGGGCACTTCCTCATTCAATCCTATTTTTATTTTCATTTTACCATTATATTGCGAGGCTACCCAAAGTTGAATGAACCTCTCCTCTGCCTGTGTGCTAGGCCTAAATATATGCCAATGGACTGTTGCAGTGGTGGCTGACATGAAGCCTGATTCTCTGCTATGACATGCAGACTAATTCTCTGCTGACATGAAGCCAGATTGTCTGTTACGGGACCTCTCTCCTCTGCCTGGGTGCTGGGCCTAAATTTATGACAATGGACTGTTGCAGTGGTGGCTGACGTGAAGCCTGATTCTCTGCTATGACATGCAGACTGATTCTCTGCTGACATGAAGCCAGATTGTCTGTTACGGGACCTCTCTGCTCTGCCTGTGTGCTAGGCCTAAATATATGCCAATGGACTGTTGCAGTGGTGGGTGACGTGAAGCCTCATTCTCTGCTATGACATGCAGACTGATTCTCTGCTGACATGAAGCCAGATCGTCTGTTACGGGACCTCTCTGCTCTGCCTGTGTGCTAGGCCTAAATATATGCCAATGGACTGTTGCAGTGGTGGGTGACGTGAAGCCTCATTCTCTGCTATGACATGCAGACTGATTCTCTGCTGTCATGAAGCCAGATTGTCTGTTACGGGACCTCTCTGCTCTGCCTGTGTGCTAGGCCTAAATATATGCCAATGGACTGTTGCAGTGGTGGGTGACGTGAAGCCTCATTCTCTGCTATGACATGCAGACTGATTCTCTGCTGACATGAAGCCAGATTGTCTGTTACGGGACCTCTCTCCTCTGCCTGTGTGCTAGGCCTAAATATATGCCAATGGACTGATGAAGTGGTGGCTGACGTGAAGCCTCATTCTCTGCTATGACATGCAGACTGATTCTCTGCTGACATGAAGCCAGATCGTCTGTTACGGGACCTCTCTGCTCTGCCTGTGTGCTAGGCCTAAATATATGCCAATGGACTGTTGCAGTGGTGGGTGACGTGAAGCCTCATTCTCTGCTATGACATGCAGACTGATTCTCTGCTGTCATGAAGCCAGATTGTCTGTTATGGGACCTCTCTGCTCTGCCTGTGTGCTAGGCCTAAATATATGCCAATGGACTGTTGCAGTGGTGGCTGACGTGAAGCCTCATTCTCTGCTATGACATGCAGACTAATTCTCTGCTGACATGAAGCCAGATTGTCTGTTACGGGACCTCTCTCCTCTGCCTGGGTGCTGGGCCTAAATTTATGACAATGGACTGTTGCAGTGGTGGCTGACGTGAAGCCTGATTCTCTGCTATGACATGCAGACTGATTCTCTGCTGACATGAAGCCAGATCCTCTGTTACGGGACCTCTCTCCTCTGCCTGTGTGTGTGCTGGGCCTAAATATATGCCAATGGACTGTTGCAGTGGTGGCTGACGTGAAGCCTCATTCTCTGCTATGACATGCAGACTGATTCTCTGCTGACATGAAGCCAGATTCTCTGTTACGGGACCTCTCTCCTCTGCCTGTGTGTGTGCTGGGCCTAAATATATGCCAATGGACTGTTGCAGTGGTGGCTGACGTGAAGCCTCATTCTCTGCTATGACATGCAGACTAATTCTCTGCTGACATGAAGACAGATTCTCTGTTACGGGACCTCCCTCCTCTGCCTGGGTGCTGGGCCTAAATATATGCCAATGGACTGTTGCAGTGGTGGCTGACGTGAAGCCTCATTCTCTGCTATGACATGCAGACTAATTCTCTGCTGACATGAAGACAGATTCTCTGTTACGGGACCTCCCTCCTCTGCCTGGGTGCTGGGCCTAAATATATGCCAATGGACTGTTGCAGTGGTGGCTGACGTGAAGCCTCATTCTCTGCTATGACATGCAGACTGATTCTCTGCTGACATGAAGACAGATTCTCTGTTACGGGACCTCTCTCCTCTGCCTGTGTGTGTGCTGGGCCTAAATATATGCCAATGGACTGTTGCAGTGGTGGCTGACGTGAAGCCTCATTCTCTGCTATGACATGCAGACTGATTCTCTGCTGACATGAAGCCAGATTCTCTGTTACGGGACCTCTCTCCTCTGCCTGTGTGTGTGCTGGGCCTAAATATATGCCAATGGACTGTTGCAGTGGTGGCTGACGTGAAGCCTCATTCTCTGCTATGACATGCAGACTGATTCTCTGCTGACATGAAGCCAGATTCTCTGTTACGGGACCTCTCTCCTCTGCCTGTGTGTGTGCTGGGCCTAAATATATGCCAATGGACTGTTGCAGTGGTGGCTGACGTGAAGCCTCATTCTCTGCTATGACATGCAGACTAATTCTCTGCTGACATGAAGACAGATTCTCTGTTACGGGACCTCTCTCCTCTGCCTGGGTGCTGGGCCTAAATATATGCCAATGGACTGTTGCAGTGGTGGCTGACGTGAAGCCTCATTCTCTGCTATGACATGCAGACTAATTCTCTGCTGACATGAAGCCAGATTGTCTGTTACGGGACCTCTCTCCTCTGCCTGTGTGCTAGGCCTAAATATATGCCAATGGATTGTTGCAGTGGTGGCTGACGTGAAGCCTGATTCTCTGCTATGACATGCAGACTGATTCTCTGCTGACATGAAGCCAGATTGTCTGTTACGGGACCTCTCTCCTCTGCCTGGGTGCTAGGCCTAAATATATGCCAATGGACTGTTACAGTGGTGGCTGACGTGAAGCCTGATTCTCTGCTATGACATGCAGACTGATTCTCTGCTGACATGAAGCCAGATCCTCTGTTACGGGACCTCTCTCCTCTGCCTGGGTGCTGGGCCTAAATTTATGACAATGGACTGTTGCAGTGGTGGCTGACGTGAAGCCTGATTCTCTGCTATGACATGAAGACTGATTCTCTGCTGACATGAAGCCAGATTGTCTGTTACGGGACCTCTCTCCTCTGCCTGGGTGCCGGGGCCTAAATATCTGAGAATGGACTGTTCCAGTGGTGGGTGACGGGAAGCCAGATTCTCTGCTATGGAACCTCTCTCCAATTGATTTTGGTTAATTTTTATTTATTTAATTTTTATTTTAATTCATTTCCCTATCCACATTTGTTTGCAGGGGATTTACCTACATGTTGCTGCCTTTTGCAGCCCTCTAGCTCTTTCCTGGGCTGTTTTACAGCCTTTTTAGTGCCGAAAAGTTCGGGTCCCCATTGACTTCAATGGGGTTCGGGTTCGGGACGAAGTTCGGATCGGGTTCGGATCCCGAACCCGAACATTTCCGGGATGTTCGGCCGAACTTCTCGAACCCGAACATCCAGGTGTTCGCTCAACTCTATTACCAAATCAGGTTGATATATTTTTCATACATAAATATATTACACTTGGAGACATATTAACGGGTCCGCATGTTGTGGCAAAATAAAGGACATGTCCTATCTTTTGTGTCACAGCAGCACGGATGCGGAAGCACATGGAAACCCTTCAGCCGGTGTGTTTTGAGAATCTGCTGTTTACGAACTGCAAAACACAGTCATGTGAATGCCGCCTTAATCAGAACATCCTGTAAAATAAAGTGACTGTACAGGAGCGAGTCACCATGGCTGCAAATACAAAAGTACAAACACATTTCAACAGCACTCTGCAAACACAAAATATATGAACTCTTTCTATATTCACTATATATAATAAGTATGAGGTATAGTACGTAGCAAATATACTTTGTCTCTTGTCACTACATATCTTATACGGAAGATGTGTCTCCTTGGTAACAGAAAACAAACAAACCCTGTGTAATCTAATTCTGTAGGTAGATTTCCTCCTATTTGTCCTCTTTATTCTAATCCCATATGTTTGGTGGGTTATCAAGAAGGAAAGGACAAATAGAAGGAAACACAACTGCAGTATCAGACTGTACAGAGTTTATTTGCTGTTTATTACCATGGAGACATAATGGTCTGTATAGGAACTGTAGAAACAGAATTCATTTAAATTGCAACTTTTTGTGGCGTTGCTTCACTGTTTTAGATGCATTTTGATAATAAATAGAATTTTTTTGAGAAGGTATACAAAGACTTTGAATGTTTATGAGGACTATAGAATTAAGGTGTAACTGTCATGTTTTCATTAAAAAATCTATTTTAGCATATGTTACTGCTGCAGCAGCATTATGCACAAAGCAATCTTTAGTTTCTTCACATACCACTGTTTTCATTGAGTTTTTCCCTTTGTTACGGCTGTTTATACATTTACAATGGATCCTCTGCCAGTTCTCTGAGGCCAAAACTGCTTTCCCTCACTTTACATACACACTTGCTGTAGCCAGCAGCTCCCAGCCAGCCAATCAGATTGGATTACTGAGAGACATGCCTCCTCACTCTGAAGCCTAATGCAGCCATGTTTATACTAAAAGGAAGAAAGACAAGCCCTAGCAACAGTCTTTTAAGGGAGCAGTGGAAAGGGACAGAGGACATTAATGAAAGCTGTTATTATAAGGTAATTACAGATCTTATGACAATCATTGACAGACGAACTCAGGTATACATGCCTAGCTCTAATAAACTAGCAAAAAACATATGACAGTTATCCTTTAACATTTGGCCGGTAAATAAATATTCCATCCAGAAAAATACTTTTTGATCACTTTATTGTATCATATAAAAAAAAGACCAATTGAAATAGCAGGTGTGTGATCTGTAATATTTTAGAACATAACTACTCAGTCCATTACATTGAAATTCTCATAGCTTTTAGAGTCTTCTAGAGTAACTCTGCATAAGGTTCATACAGAAAGCAATGTCTGCTAATAAAAACAACTGAGTGTACACTTTTCTTGGTTCTGGGGAAGCAAGTATGAGGCAGAATCCATTTATAGGAAATTCAAGAGCTTACTGGGCAATATCATAGTAATAGTTTCGAAGTTGAAGCTCAACACTGACAAATGAAGGACGATCTTCAACTCTGTAAAATATAAACGTAGACAGAGAAAAAGTCATAGAGGTGAATGTATCAACCCATGCCCTCCAGAAATCTGGCTTAAAAATGTAACATAAAAATATAGCACTTTGCAACATTTTTGGCTCACTTGCGCCAAAATTTACCATCTTAACACCACCCACTCCCTTTTTGGAAAGTGAAAAGTCGCCAAAATATTGCCCGCTCACTCCAGTTATGCGATGACGTAAATACACTGCAGTAGAATTTCTAGATAAAAGTGTTAAGTTTAACCCTTAGGCTACCGGAGGTTTTTTGGTTTTTGCATTTTCATTTTTCTTCCCTATTTTCCTTGAGCCATAACTGTTTTATATTTCTGTTCACATAGCTGTATGAGGGCATAAAATGAAGCGGGAAGTGTTAAAAAAATTCTAAATGCGGTGGAATTGGAAAAATAATGCAATTCCTCCACCATTTTACAGGTTTTGTTCCCGCGGCATTTCATTTACGGCAAAACTGACCCATGGCCTATTCTGTGGGGCAGTACAATTACAAAGATACTCCATAAGTGTAGGTTTTTTATGTTTAAATAGTGTAAAAATCAATTTAAACTTTGATAAAAAAAAAAAATAATCTTACACCACCATATTTTGTCCCCCATAATTTTTATACTTTAGTCTATTGAGCTGTTTTGGGATCATTTTTTTTAAAGAACAATCTGTAGTTTTTATTGCTACCATGTTGGAGTGTGCATGACTTTTTGATCATATTTTATTAAATAGTTTTGGGTAAGAGAAGCAATAAAAAAATTGCAAATTGGCCATTTTGACCTTTTTTCCATTACGCCATTCATCATATCGGAAATTAAAAAAAATATTTTAATAGTATGGGCATTTTCGGTCGCGATGATATCCATGATGTTTATATTTATTGTTGTTTAGGTATTTATTTTTTAATTATACTGAAAGGGAGGTTATTTAAACTAAAGATTTTTTATTTTTTGTGATGTTTATGAAGCTCATATATGAGCCTATAAATATATATATTTTTATTTTATTCTATCTGGGATTATTAAAATGACATTTGAACTAGAAGTTGCTTATTTATTTTCATTGCCTGCCCTCTGGTGGCCAAAATAAGAATTGCAGCATAAACACTTAAAGCCTTGTTAGCAAGGCTTACAGTGTTCAGTGCAACTACCGATGCACACATTGGCCGCGCGGGGCATCGGAAGGAAGTTTTTACGCATTTAGATGCAGTGAACTCGCTTGATCACGGCATCCAAACCTTTAATTACTGCGATCAGCATTATCGACCTCAGTGGTGTCAATGCATCACAGCTACAGCCAGTAGGTGGCTGCAGTGGTGTTGGGTGAACAAACACCATGGAAATATATTTGTGTCAGGGGTTCAGTAAATTGAGCGCAACTCTTTTTTGTTACTTTATAGTATTCTTAGCTCTTTGTAAAAAGTTTAATATGGCTAGACAACCTCTTGAACCTTTTCCCATCAAAAATAATTTTCATTTTCTGTAAATCAATTTTTATATTCCCTGCCTTCTAAAAGCACAACTTTTTAATTTTCCATTCACATAGCCTTATGACTTATTTTGCAGGACAAGTTGTACTTTCTAATAGCACCACTTAAAGAAGCATTCACAATTTGTTTTACTCCATGGACCATTAGGAAGGTACACTATTAGTGTTGATCGAGCACCAAAGTGCTCGGGTGCTTGAGTAGAACACCTTGGGATGCTCGGGTGCTCTACCGAGCACCCATGCACAATGGAAGTCAATGGGAGAACCCGAGCATTAAACCAGGCACTCCCTGCTCTGAAGAGGGGAGGGTGTCTGGTTCACATGAAAAGGTCAGAAACACTGCTGAAATGGTTCGGGAACAGCATGGGGAGGATGTCTGGATGCATCTTGGACTCCCAGGTTGCTACTGGGAATGATGTTGTCCAAGTAGTACACCACTTTTACCGACTGACAATAATACGCACAAAACTGAAGATAAAATCTATTTTAGAGGAAAAATTGTTAGGAAACATTCTTTTCTGTATATTTACTTGTATATAAAGTGCAGGTGCTGCCAAAAATTACAAGAAAGAGGCACTCCGATACAACCTGTATCACATAAAGGAGGGCCTCATTCACATTGTGGTACAATTGTTCCGGTAGTGGAACTCAAAAAGCCTATGCACCAAGTTAAAGGGCTGCCCAAAATTACAAGGAACTGGCACTCCAATACACCCTTTATTACACATAAAGGAGGGCATCATACACACCATTGAAAAATTATGATTGATGGCCTGCTGGTGACCCTCAAAAACATTAGAAGCAAGGCCCTTCTAGTGACCCTCTAAAACATTAGGGGCGAGGGCCTGCTGCTGAGCTGACCATCTAAAACATTAGGGGTAAGGGTCTGATGCTGAGCTGACCATCTAAAACATTAGGGGTGAGGGTGTGCTGCTGAGCTGACTCTCTAAAACATTAGGGACTAGTACCTGCTACTGATCTGACCATAAAACATTATGGACGAGGGCCTGCTGCTAAGCTGACCATATAAAACATTAGGGGTGAGGGCCTGCTGCTGAGCTGACCATCTAAAACATTAGGGGCGAGGGCCTGCTGCTTATCTGACCATGGAAAAAATTATGGGCGAGGGCCTGCTGCTGAAGCTGACCATCTAAAACATTATGGGCGAGGGCCTGCTGCCGAGCTGACCATCTAAAACATTATGGGTGAGGGCCTGCTGCCGAGCTGACCATCTAAAACATTATGGGCGAGGGCCTGCTGCTGAGCTGACCATCTAAAACATTGGGGGTGAGGGTCTGCTGGTGCGCTGACCATCTAAAACATTAGGGAGGAGGGTCTGCTGCTGAGATGACCATCTAAAATATTAGGGGTTAGGGTCTGCTGCTGAGCTGACTCTTTAAAACATTAGGGGCGAGTGCCTGCTGCTGATCTGGCCATCTAAAACATGTGCGAGGGCCTGCTGCTGAGCTGACCATCTAAAACATTATGGGCGAGGGTCTGCTGCTGAGATTACAATCTAAAACATTAGGGGCGAGTGCCTGCTGCTGATCAGACCATCTAAAACATTATGTACGAGGGCCTGCTGCTGAGCTGACCATCTAAAACATTATGGGCGAGGGCCTGCTGCTGAGCTGACCATCTAAAACATTAGGGGCAAGGGCCTGCTGCTGATCTGACCATCTAAAACATTAGAAGTGAGAGTCTTCTGCTGAGCTGACTCTCTAAAACATTAGGGGCAAGTGCCTTCTGCTGGTCAGACCATCTAAAATATTATGGGCGAGGGCCTGCTGCTGATCTGACCATGAAAAAAATGATGGACGAGGGCCTGCTGCTGAGCTGACAATCTAAAAAATTATAGTTGAGGGCCTGCTGCTGAGCTGACCCTCTAAAACATTAGAAGCGAGGGCAGCCTAATAAGCATGTTAGTATGATGGAGGAGGAGGAGGATGATAAAAGGAAGATTGAACCATATACCCTTTTTTTGTGGTGAAGGGGTGCATGGTAATACAGTGTATTCAATACACCATAAAAGCCACATTTAAAGTGCCTTTATGTTCAGCCGCTTTCCTCTGGTGGAGTAGAGAAGTCAGGGGCAATCCAGGCCTTGTTCATTTTGATAAGAGTCAACCGGTCAGAATTTTCAGTTGACAGGCGGATGCGCTTATCAGTTATTATACCATCAGCAGCATTAAATACCCGCTCTGACAAAACGCTGGCAGCAGGGCAGGCCAGCACCTCCAAGGCGTGGAGCGCCAGTTCGTGCCACGTGTCCAGCTTGGACACCCAAAAGTTGTAGGGCATAGAGGGATCATTGAGGACACAGACACGTCTGCTACGTACTCCTTTACCATCTTCCAAAATGTTTCCCTCCTTGTGACAGTAGGCCATGCATCAGGGTGAGGGTGCTGGTGGGGTGTCATGAAACGGTCCCAGGCCTTGGAGAGTATTGCCCTGTCTCTTTTGGAACTGCTGTGTGTTCCCCTCATTTTCCTTCCTCGGTTGCTCAAGGAACTACGTACTCTGCCGCCAGCATTTTCAGATGGAAATTTTTGGAGCAATTTTTACACAAGGACCTTCTGGTATTTTGCTAGTCCTCATCACCACAGAAATGAGAGATGAGAAGTTCTATTTGTAGCGGTGGGTTAAGAAGGGTGAACAACCAGCAATCAGTGTTAGCCAAAATGTGTATAACTCTAGGGTCACGGTACAGGCAGCATAACATAAAGTCAGCCTTGTGTGCCAGAGTCCCAACAGACAAGACTTCGCTGTCCTCATCAGGAGGATGATTCTCAATCTCCTCACCATCTTCCTCCTCTTTGGCCCATCCACGCTGAACAGATGGAATACACTTGCTATGGGTACCACCCTTCGTAGCAACCGTCTCCTGCTTCTCCTCCTCCTCATCTTCATCATCATGCAATTTGCGCTGAGAAGATGAACTGAGGGTCGTCTGGCTATCACCCTGTGTACTGTCTTCTCCCATTTCCATCTCTTCCACATGAAAAGCGCCCGCCTTCATTATGAGCAGCGAGCGTTTCAGTAGACACAGAAGTGGGAGGGTTACGCTGATAATAGCAGCATCGCCACTCACCATCTGTGTTGTTTCTTCAAGCTTGCATAAAATCTCACAGAGGTCAGACATCCATGCCCACTCGACGCTTGTAAAGAGCGGAAGCTGACTGGAAAGGTGACAACCATGTTGCAGCTGATATTCCACTACTGCCCTCTGATGCTCACAAAGCCTGGCCAACATGTGGAACGTGAAGTTCCAGCGCGTGCTCACATTGCACAACAGTCGGTGAGCCAGACCGGCGGCAGCTGTAGATGACTTTCGGACATGGGCACACACGCTACTCACCTTCTCCAGTAGCTCATGCAAATTAGGGTAGGTTTTGAGAAACCGCTGAACCACTAAGTTTAACACGTGGGCTAGGCATGGTAAGTGTGTGAGCTTGCCGAGCTCCAAAGTTGCCACTAAGTTACCGCCATTATCAGACACAACTATGCCTGGTTGTAGGTAGAGTCGTGAGAGCCACAGCTCAGACTGGTCCCTTATACCCTGCCATAGCTCTGCGGCATGTGCTGTTTGTTACTTAAGCAAATACGTTTCAGCACGGCTGTTGCCACTTCCCCACTGCAGTGCTACACTGTTTTCAGATACTGACTGATGATACTGACTGATAAAACTGCAAGATGAGAATTCAGAGGTGGAAGTGGAGGAGGAGGTGGAGGAGGAGAATGGGGGGGTTGCATCCACTAATGTAGCTGGTGGTGGAAATCCTGATGGAAGTAGGGCCCACAATCCTTGGCGTCGGTAGAACCTGTGCCATCCCAGGGTATGACTCCACAACGTTCACCCAGTGTGCCATCAGGGAAATGTAGCGTCCCTGGCCACAAGCACTTGTCCATGTGTCAGTCGTTAAGTTGACCTTCCCGATAACTGCGTTGGTCAGGGCACGGGTGATGTTACGGGACACATGCTGGTCCATGGCGAGGACGGCACACCGGGCAAAATAGTGGCACCTGGGGACTGAGTAACAAGGGACGGCCGCCACCATCAGGCTGCGGAAAGCCTCAGTATCCACAAGCCTAAATGGCAACATTTCTCGGGCCAGTAATTTGGAAAGGTGTGCATTTAGTGCTATGTCCTGTGGGTGGCAGGGTATTTGCACTTTCGTTCAAAGGCCTGGGGTATGGACATCTGTACGCTGCGCTGGGACACAGAAGTAGATGTGCTAGCTGATTGTGCTTGTAAAGTCGAGGTGCAGGGTGGGAGGCATCTGGGACTGCGTCTTGGACAGGGAATTTACCAGCACGAAATACAAGGGAAAAGGAGGCAGGGGTGTGACCCACAGACACTGATTGTGGACCCAGGCGTTCGGCCCACCTATTAAGGTGCTTTAATGCCATGTGGCGGATCATGCTGGTGGTGGTGAGGTTGCTAGTGTTCACGCCCCTGCTCATTTTGGTACGGGACAGGTTGCAAATGACAACTCTTTTATCGTCTGCACTTTTATAAAAAAAAGCACCAGATTGTGGAACACCTAACCCTTAGCAAGGGACATTTCCACAAGGGAGACCTACGGGGAACAGTTTCGGGCCTGTTAGGTGTGGCCCGCCTTCTCCCTTTTGCCACCCCACTGCCTCTTCCATTCTGTTGTGGTGCTGAGGATCCCTCCCCCTCTGTACTGCTGTCCTTGCTCGGCTTGCCACCTTCCCAGGTTGGGTCAGTGATTTCATCGTCCACCACCTCCTCTTCCACTTCCTCACTCTAGTCATCCTCCTGACTTGTTGACCTAACAACAACCTCACTTATTGACAACTGTGTCTCATCCTCATCATCAACCTCTTCAGACACTAATTGCCATTTACTTATTGGCAACTGTGTCTCATTATCATCATCCACCTCGTGAAACACTAATTGCCACTCCCCACTGCCATCTTCTTCTGACTGTGGATGCTAAGGAGTTTTGGAATCAGGGAACAAAATCTCCTCATGTCCCTTTTCAAGCGAGCTTGGCGAGAGGCTCAAATTAAGGAATGGCGCTGAAAAGAACTCCTCGGAATATCCGAATGTGGGATCACTTGTTTGCAAAGACTTTCCATGGTAGGAGGAAGGAGGATCAGGCTGAGAATTCTGTTGCCCAGACTCTTGGCTACTGAGACTGGACTTGGTGGAAGACAGGGTGGTGCTTAACCGACTGAAGGCATTATCTACTGCAATCCAACCAACCACCTGGTTGCACTGGTCTGACTTCGAGAGTGGTGTCCTGCGCCGCCCTGCAAACTGGGACATGAAGCTAGGTATCGTGGATGAGTTTGTTTCTTGTGCTCTGGCAGCAGGCACAGTTTCACCGCACCCAGGGCCACGGCCTCTGTGTGCTCCATCAGCAGCATGGACACTTCCCTGTCCCTTACTGCTCGACCTTTTATCATATTAAATGGTATATATGCTTGCAAGTATGTCACACGTACAGTAGCACAGTTTTTAAAATGTATGAGCAAATAAATGACAGTCAATGTCACAGGTATTTGGGATGCTGAAACGTTATACAGGAGGTGTAGTGCAGGTAATGTCACTGTCCGTAGTGTCTACGGAAAAGGTATACTGGATGTCACAGATATCTTTAGGCTGCGGAAACGTTATACAGAAGATGTAGCACAGGCAATGTAACTGTCCACAGTGGACACAGTCCATGGAAAAGTACACTGGATGCCACAGATATTTTTAGTATGCGCACACGTTAAACAGGAGATGTAGCGCAGATAATGTCGTCCACAGAGTCTATGGAAAAAGTACACTGGATGTCACAGATATTTTTTGTATGCGCACACGTTAAACAAGAGTTGTAGCGCAGATAATGTTGCTGTCCGCAGCATCTACGGAAAAAGTACACTGGATGTCACAGATATTTTTAGGACGCCCAAACGTTTTACAGGAGATGTAGCGCAGGTAATGTAACTGTCTGCAGCGGACAACGTCTACAGAAAAAAGTACACTGGATGTCACAGATATTTTTAGTACGCACACACGTTAAAAAGGAGATGTAGCGCAGATAATTTCGCTGTCTGCAGCGGCCAAACAATTGCACGCAATTTAGCGCAGGTTGCACTAATAATATATATTGCTGCCAGATACAACAATAGTCCTTAAAAGGACTTTTGGGTCACTACAATTGCACGCAATTTAGCGCAGGTTGTGTTAAAAATATATATTACTGCCAGACACAACAACAGTCCTTAACCGCTTGCCGCCACGCTAACGCCGAAAGGCGTCATCGCGGCGGCTCTCCCAGGTCACACTAACGCCAATAGGCGTCATCTCGCGTGAGCCGAGATTTCCTGTGAACGCGCGCACACAGGCGCGCGCGCTCACAGGAACGGAAGGTAAGCGAGTGGATCTCCAGCCTGCCAGCAGCGATCGCTCGCTGGCAGGCTGGAGATGTGATTTTTTTTAACCCCTAACAGTTATATTAGACGCTGTTTTGATAACAGCGTCTAATATACCTGCTACCTGGTCCTCTGGTGTCCCTTTTGTTAGGATCGACCACCAGAGGACTCAGGCAGCTCACTAAAGTAGCACCAAACACCACTACACTACACTACACCCCCCCCTGTCACTTATTAACCCTTTATAAACCACTGATCAGCCCATATAGACTCCCTGATCACCCCCCTGTCATTGATCACACCCCTGTAAGGCTCCATTCAGAGGTCCGTATGATTTTTACGGATCCACGGATACATGGATCGGATCCGCAAAACGCATACGGACGTCTGAATGGAGCCTTACAGGGGGGTGATCAATGACAAGGGGGTGATCACGCATATAGACTTCCTAATCACTTCCCTGTCATTGATCACCCCCCTGTCATTGATCACCCCCCTGTAAGGCTCCATTCAGACGTCCGTATGATTTTTACGGATCCACGGATACATGGATCGGATCCGCAAAACGCATACAGACGTCTGAATGGAGCCTTACAGGGGGGTGATCACCCCATATACACTCCCTGATCACCCCCTGTCATTGATCACCCCCCTGTCATTGATCACCCCCCTGTCATTGATCACCCCCCTGTAAGGCTCCATTCAGACGTCCGTATGATTTTTTACGGATCCACGGATACATGGATCGGATCCGCAAAACGCATACAGACGTCTGAATGGAGCCTTACAGGGGGGTGATCACCCCATATACACTCCCTGATCACCCCCTGTCATTGATCACCCCCCTGTCATTGATCACCCCCCTGTCATTGATCACCCCCCTGTAAGGCTCCATTCAGACGTCCGTATGATTTTTTACGGATCCACGGATACATGGATCGGATCCGCAAAACACATGCGGACGTCTGAATGGAGCCTTACAGGGGGGTGATCAATGACAGAGGGGTGATTACCCATATAGACTCCCTGATCACCTCCGTCATTGATCACCCCCCTGTAAGGCTCCATTCAGACGTCCGCATGTGTTTTGCGGATCTGATCCATGTATCCGTGGATCTGTAAAAAATCATACGGACGACTGAATGGAGCCTTACAGGGGGGTGATCAATGACGGAGGTGATCAGGGAGTCTATATGGGTGATCACCCCTCTGTCATTGATCACCCCCCTGTAAGGCTCCATTCAGACGTCCGCATGTGTTTTGCGGATCCGATCCATGTATCCGTGGATCCGTAAAAAATCATACGGACGTCTGAATGGAGCCTTACAGGGGGGTGATCAATGACGGAGGTGATCAGGGAGTCTATATGGGTGATCACCCCTCTGTCATTGATCACCCCCCTGTAAGGCTCCATTCAGACGTCCGCATGTGTTTTGCGGATCCGATCCATGTATCCGTGGATCCGTAAAAAATCATACGGACGTCTGAATGGAGCCTTACAGGGGGGTGATCAATGACGGAGGTGATCAGGGAGTCTATATGGGTGATCACCCCTCTGTCATTGATCACCCCCCTGTAAGGCTCCATTCAGACGTCCGCATGGGGTTTGCGGATCCGATCCATGTATCCGTGGATCCGTAAAAAATCATACGGACGTCTGAATGCAGCCTTACAGGGGGGTGATCAATGACAGGGGTGTGATCAATGACAGGGGGGTGATCACCCCATATAGATTCCCTGATCACCCCCCTGTCATTGATCACCCCCCTGTCATTGATCACCCCCCCTGTAAGGCACCATTTAGAAATTTTTTTGGGCCCAAGTTAGCGGAAAGTTTTTGTTTGTTTTTGTTTTTTCTTACTAAGTCTCATATTCCACTAACTTGTGTCAAAAAATAAAATCTCCCATGAACTCACCATACCCCTCACGGAATCCAAATGCGTAAATTTTTTTAGACATTTATATTCCAGACTTCTTCTCACGCTTTAGGGCCCCTAAAAAGCCAGGGCAGTATAAATACCCCACATGTGACCCCATTTCGGAAAGAAGACACCTCAAGGTATTCCGTGAGGGGCATATTGAGTCCATGAAAGATTGAAATTTTGGTCCCAAGTTAGCGGAAAGGGAGACTTTGTGAGAAAATACAAAAAAAATCAATTTCCGCTAACTTGTGCAAAAAAAAAAAAATTCTATGAACTCGCCAGGCCCCTCATTGAATACCTTAGGGTGTCTTCTTTCCAAAATGGGGTCACATGTGGGGTATTTATACTGCCCTGGCATGTTAGGGGCCCGAAAGCGTGAGAAGAAGTTTGGGATCCAAATGTCTAAAAATGCCCTCCTAAAAGGAATTTGGGCCGCTTTGCGCATCTAGGCTGCAAAAAAGTGTCACACAGGTGGTATCGCCGTACTCAGGAGAAGTTGGGGAATGTGTTTTGGGGTGTCATTTTACATATACACATGCTGGGTGAGATAAATATCTTGGTCAAATGCCAACTTTGTATAAAAAAATGGGAAAAATTGTCTTTTGCAGAGATATTTCTCTCACCCAGCATGGGTATATGTAAAATGACACCCCAAAACACATTCCCCAACTTCTTCTGAGTACGGCGATACCAGATGTGTGTCACTTTTTTGCCGCCTAGGTGGGCAAAGGGGCACACATTCCAAAGAGCACCTTTCAGATTTCACAGGTCCTTTTTTACACATTTTGATTTCAAACTACTTACCACACATTAGGGTCCCTAGAATGCCAGGGCAGTATAACTACCCCACAAGTGACCCCATTTTGGAAAGAAGACACCCCAAGGTATTCCGTGAGGGGCATGGCGAGTTCCTAGAATTTTTTATTTTTTGTCACAAGTTAGCGGAAAATGATGATTTTTTTTTTTTTTTCCTTACAAAGTCTCATATTCCACTAACTTGTGACAAAAAATAAAAAATTCCAGGAACTCGCCATGCCCCTCACGGAATACCTTGGGGTGTCTTCTTTCCAAAATGGGGTCACTTGTGGGGTAGTTATACTGCCCTGGCAATTTAGGGGCCCTAATGTGTGGTTAGTAGTTTGAAATCAAAATCTGTAAAAAATGGCCGGTGAAATCCTAAAGGTGCTCTTTGGAATGTGGGCCCCTTTGCCCACCTAGGCTGCAAAAAAGTGTCACACATCTGGTATCGCCGTACTCAGGAGAAGTTGGGCAATGTGTTTTGGGGTGTCATTTTACATATACCCATGCTGGGTGATATAAATATCTTGGTCAAATGCCAACTGTGTATAAAAAAATGGGAAAAGTTGTCTTTTGCCAAGATATTTCTCTCACCCAGCATGGGTATATGTAAAATGACACCCCAAAACACATTCCCAACTTCTCCTGAGTACGGCGATACCAGATGTGTGTCACTTTTTTGCCGCCTAGGTGGGCAAAGGGGCACACATTCCAAAGAGCACCTTTCGGATTTCACAGGCCATTTTTTACACATTTTGATTTCAAACTACTAACCACACGTTAGGGCCCCTAGAATGCCAGGGCAGTATAACTACCCCACAAGTGACCCCATTTTGGAAAGAAGACACCCCAAGGTATTTCGTGATGGGCATAGTGAGTTCATGGAAGTTTTTATTTTTTGTCACAAGTTAGTGGAATATGAGACTTTGTAAGAAAAAAAAAAAAATTATAATAAATCATCATTTTCCGCTAACTTGTGACAAAAAATAAAAAGTTCTATGAACTCACTATGCCCATCAGCGAATACCTTAGGGTGTCTACTTTCCGAAATGGGGTCATTTGTGGGGTGTTTGTACTGTCTGGGCATTGTAGAACCTCAGGAAACATGACAGGTGCTCAGAATGTCAGAGCTGCTTCAAAAAGCGGAAATTCACATTTTTGTACCATAGTTTGTAAACGCTATAACTTTTACCCAAACCATTTTTTTTTTACCCAAACATTTTTTTTTAATCAAAGACATGTATAACAATAAATTTAGCGAAAAATTTATATATGGATGTGGTTTTTTTTGCAAAATTTTACAACTGAAAGTGAAAAATGTCATTTTTTTGCAAAAGAATCGTTAAATTTCGATTAATAACAAAAAAAGTAAAAATGTCAGCAGCAATGAAATACCACCAAATGAAAGCTCTATTAGTGAGAAGAAAAGGAGGTAAAATTAATTTGGGTGGTAAGTTGCATGACCGAGCAATAAACCGCTAAAGTTGTGGAGTGCCGATTTGTAAAAAAGGGCCTGGTCACTAGGGGGGTATAAACCTGTGGTCCTTAAGTGGTTAAAAAGACTTTTGGATCTCTAACACCAACCCTGCCTAACAAAAAAATTTAATTCAGTTCCCTACATGGCTACGGCATTACAGTAAGTGGCAGTACTTACCTGTATGTTTATTGGCTGCATAGCAGCCAACAAATGTGCGGGGAGGAGACTCGAGCACACGCAGTATTTGTCTGAACACCGAGATGTGTCGAGCATCGCAATGCTTGAACCGAACTGGTGTTCGGTCGAGCATGCTCGCTCAACACTATACACTATGTAACTTGTAGTAAAAGTAATCTTTTTACTGGTGACTGTATTTTTTATTTGTCCACTAACTTTTGGTCCTCATGCTGTGTCATGTGACTGACACTCTGACTCTCCAACAGCATTTGCGGTGTGGACCAATAAGTCAATTTCTTTATTTAATTTTATGAGACTCTCATGGACACTTTCATAACAATAAATGGAGAAACAAACTTGAACATATGCTCATCAGATCACTTATACCACAGACTGCAATAGTTTACAATTGCAGTCTATGTGAAAATTTCTGGTTTCCTATTGAGCCCCGTCTTAAATAGAAACTTTGCTATAGCAGGTTTGGGAGCCTTCTCAAGGCTCCCGCTATAGCAACTGAATGGCTCGCGCAATCTCGTTGTGGAGGTTTTTGCAGGTTTGTTTGTAGTTGGTTACCATGAAGATACACAGGATATGTTTATACCCCCTGCATTTCCTTTATATTTTTATTTTCAATTAATTTTTTTCTTTTTGGAAATTGCATTTTAGAGACTAATTGATGGGCTGCCATACCAATACTGACTGTTTACAGTTCGTATTCGATAATACACAGGTTACTTTATTATAATTTACAAGCATGCGTTTATTACCCTAAGGCCTCATGCACATGATCATATTTTCTTTCCGTGTCCGTTCAGTTTTTTTTGTGTGGACTGTATACAGAACCATTAATTTCAATGGGTCCGCAAAAAAAAAAAAAAGTTACTCCTTGTGCATTCCGTTTCTGTATGTCCATATTTCTGTTCCACAAAAAAATAGAACATGTCCTATTATTGTCTGCATTACAGACAAGTATAGTACTGTTCTATTAGGGGCCAGCTGTTCGATTCAGCAAAATACGGAATGCACACGGACATCATCCGTATTTTTGGCGGATCCATTTTTGGCGGACCTCAAAATACATACGGTTGTGTGCATGAGGCCTAAGAAGTGTGGTTTTAGTGTGGCTTTATTAACAAGAGTGGTGTAAGGTACCTAGCTTGCCTAAAGACACCTGAAATGCCGATCTGGTACTCAAAAATAGTTTATAGATCATGGAATATATTTCTGACAAGGGTTGCCTGTTTTACATGTGTCCTGTTTGGGTATATGAAAGTAATAAAGTAGGGCCCCCCCCCCCTCCCCCCAGACACACTCTAACCCTTTCTCTTTTAGGCAAACCAAACAGCTGTTCTGAATAGCCCTTTTTCCTCAGCAGCACCCATCTGTGCATTACATAGATAGCTTATAAGTCTCCAAACTAATACTGTCATTTTTTGTACCGTGCAATAATTTGGTAATTTTTAGCCTGTTCGCCCACATTTGTATTATGCAAATTTCATGGTGGAATTTAACTAATAAAATACTTGAAAAGTTTCTATATCCTGTAACCACTTACTTGTAGGTCCAGCATAATTTCATTAGTTCATAAATTTCTGGTGGGCACTTGTGTGGGCACTCCATACGTTTTCCACTTTCAATCATTAGGGACACTTCTCCACCTTTCATTCCCTAAAAAAAAAAAATTTCCAGTGAATTTGCAGACGTTGCATTTCTATGGACCTCTACTACATATGTTGTTTTCTTGAAAATATGGGCTGTTGGGTCTCCAAGATCCTCACACAGCCTTCCTCTGGATCAACTTGCAGGATGACAGGCTGAATTGGATGGACAAATGTCTTTTTTCGGCCTTATGTACTATGTTACTATGTTACTATCAGGGAAATGACAGTCTGAATATCAATTTCTGAAGCAGAGCATCTGAATGTGATGCTTTTATGAGACAGGTATACTTGAGCTTGACCTTTATGTAGACTAGAAAGTGTTTACTCGAAAAACCAAAGGATATGCCTATTACTAAAGAATATATAACATATAGCGAAAAGTAATGTAGAAAGGTTTATATACAACTGTTTGGTTATGTAAGACTGAATATTTACTGACTTTTCTAACAAATAAATAAATGAAAAATTTGCAATACTCTATCTCATTAGAGAGACTAGTCTATCATATTACGGGCTCATGCACATGACAGTATGTATTTTGCCGTCCGCAAAAAGAAGGTAACGGACATGGAAAGAAAATACCTTTGTGTGCATGAGCCCTAAAGCAGTAACTATGATCAGTTAATCTGACATTTGGCACAGGGCAAACAGCAGATTTTGAGAAGCCTTTTTGACAAGAATTTTCCCCCAAACGTTCATTTACATTGACTGATAATCAAGGCAATTATTAGGATGAGCGTTTGTAGAAATGTAAAAGGTGGTGGCAATCAACATATGAACGAGCAAGGGCTAGTTATGGTCCCCGTCCAACTGAGGTGATTGCTGAATGCAAATAGAGCCCTCATCTCCACTCACATTGCTTGAAATATTGGTCCTTGTAAAAGGACATTGAGGCTAGAAAAGCAGCTTCAGTGTGACAGCTGCAACAACATCCACCCATGGTGGCCAGTTCGAGCACAAATTTGAAGGTAATACCTTTGCTAACCCACAAAGTTGTGTGGCCATTGGGGACAAGGTTTCACCTGCTAAGTATCTGCCTTGAAAGTATCTGCCAGTGCACCTGCACTTGCTGGGCTATACATGTACATGCAGTTCATTTAAATGGCCAGTGCATGTGTAGCTTGGCAATTAGCAGTGATCTACAGTATATTTGGGCTGCACCAGGTATGGGCACTTTAAAGACAATTCTCTCAGACCCCATTTTCACCTGTAAAAGGTAAATTTTATCTAGAAACAGTGGCATGGCTTGTGCTGGGTATTGAAGTTTAGCAGAATTGAACAGAGAATAGGGATGATCTGCAATACCACACACAACCTGTGTGGCAGATGTGGCAGAAAATAAGATAAGCCATCCTTTTTTTCTCTCCTTCCAATCTTCTGTTTGACAAAGTTCCCACGCCAGTTTGCTGTAATTATGCAATATGTAAATAGTTTAGTATAAAAAATGTATGTACCATTGAAATATATATAAAACTTACTCTATATGGTTTTTGTCCATATGAATACGCCTCCCACATAAGCACACCAAAACTCCATACATCGCTTTTGCTTGAAAATTTATAGTAGTTCATACATTCAGGAGCATACCACTTGACCGGCCATTTTCCACAACTTTTTGCCTTTAAAACAAAAATATAAGCAATTGAATTAAAAATGTTGGCGCTTCTTACCATTACCAGTAAGGCAATTGTGGAGGAAACAGAAGGCATTTCTTGCTGCTTGTGAGTAGTGCTGGAAGGTCTTTGTGGCTGACATATTGCTGCACATGCTGTCGCTGTTACATTATAGGCGAATATTGTACTTGACATTGCGTGGGGGCACAGACTATGGCTGGCACTTTATAGGTGCCCACTCTGGTCAGCACAGTATAGGGGGAACATTGTATCTGACACTTTATGAAGCAACATGCTGTGGATACTACTTTATGGGTGTCCACTCTAGTCAGCACACTATAGGGAGAACATTTTAATTGGCAGTGTGGTGGCCCAGTGGTTAGCACTTGTGCCTTCCAGTGCTGGGGTCCTAGGTTTGTATCCAACCAAGGACAACATCTGCGTGGAGTTTGTATGTTCTCCCTGTGTTTGCGTGGGTTTCCTTCCACAGTCCAAAGACATACTGATAGGGAACTTATATTGTGAGCCACACTGGGGACAGTTGGATGCTAATGTCTGTAAAGCGATGCAGAATATAGTAGCGCTATATAAGTGCATAAAATCTATAAATCTGACACTTTATGAAGCAACATACTGTGGCTAGTACTTTATGGGGGCTCACTATAGCTGGTATAATATTTTGAAAAATATGCATTTCCTGGTATTCTATTGCTTATTAAGAATATAAAGTATATTTCTTCGGCCCCATTCACAAGGTGGATTTTGGAAAGGCAAAATCTGTCGTGCCTTTTCATAGGTAAATACATTGATATCCAATTCATTTTTAGTCAAGATGGATGTTCATTACCTTTAAGAGCCATGCTCCACTATAGTTACAATTTTGTATGTCTTGAGAAGGCCTAGATAAGACAATGTATTCGAGTCCTGATGATTTTAGTGAATAGAAAGACTCTAATCTTTCTTTGTGGTTTTTATATTAATCAATATAGGAGTAGATTGATTTTATATTATCAATTTTAATAGGTGTGCTGCATATATAGTATATATATATAAGAGTATAGTCCTCATAGATATATTCAGTTTTAAGATTAGAAACGAGGTATAAACTCCTCTGTCATGTTTAAAATCTGTCTCAGTGTAACACACAAATTAATTATTTATTTCCTGGAATGGAGAAATGTGGACACAGGTGATCATGAACAAACCCTGTCTCCTCCAATAACAATGAATTGAGATAGCCCTATTTATCTTGATTTAATCAAGTCTGGTCAAAAGACTTAAGGATACACAAGTTAGTTGACCAAGTATAAAACTCATTGTCTCTTCAAGATCTTCTCAAGGTTTTGTCTGAAACCTTAGATAACATTTATTGCGATTATATAAATAAGAGAAATAAATGTGTGCTTCGATTTTTGTATGGAATACTAGTGCCATCTAGTGTTAGGGTAACAAAGATCTAGGGTCTATTTTTCCCTAGAGGGAGGTTCTATTAATTATAAAGTGAGGTCACTAGTTAATGATAAAACTTGGCCAAGCCCTTTCTAAGATAGGATAAAAAGATGGTAGGGGAGACATGAGGAAGAACAGGGACACACAAGAAAGAGAGGAAAGAGAAGTGAAGCTGTCTAGAGGGGTCTATCAAGATGGAAGCCATGGTGAGATGTGCTATGATGGACCACCCAGCTTTCCTAGGAGCAGAAGTGAGATTCCTACTAGAACTTGGTAAGAGACACAGAAAATGATATTTCATTTTATTAAGACTAATTTGATAGTGTGGGTGAAATTATACCATCTAGATTGGCGAATAAATACATAATTAAATTAATTGATCATCTCCATATTGAGATGTAATTTTAGGATATTGTGAGACTTCATTCTACCTGCAGAAGAATCAAGACTCATAATCTAGCAGAGCATTAAATAATTGCTTAGATATATATATATATATATATATATTGATAGAACATTCTTCGCCAAGCTAAGTGATGGTTTCCCACAGGAAAGACTTATTTCAAGTCCTTTCCAATTAAGATATGGTCTAGCAAAGATCATATATCCCTGTCATTTGTCTTAATAGTCTTACCAAAGTTATATATGTGAAAATAGTCCAGGATGGGGCGGAAGGATACAGTTATCTCTTCTAAGCTATATCCTTGAATGGATTTGCCCATGCCTGAAGTCATGTGATGTGTAGTTGGTTAGAGGGAGGTGGAATGTATTTAGCATTCCATATTGATGTCTAGGATTAGACATGCCCATCCTGATATCATGAGGTTTTCTCTGAACAAAAGTAATATATATACGTATAACTTATGTTCCTACTTTGATATCCTAACCTAATAATAGCTTGGTTATAATGTGACAAGTTATTTCCACTCACATGTATTGTTAAGCTCGTAATGTTTTATATTAACGCTATATATATTCATTTGCATGTATCATTGTGTTTATCTACTTATATATGTTTATAATCTTATAACCAATAAATCTGCATATTTTTATAAACCTGTGTATTATTGTATAATGCAGAACTACATGTTTTATCATTAACGTCATCTCACGTCAAAAAGAACTTATTTATCTGAGGAAATAGTCGGCCTCAGATGTGAATTGTATCAATTAGGTTGTCTACGATTCACCAGGTCATGATTTTAAGAATTTATGACAAATTTTATAAATTAATTTTTTTTATGATTAATAATTTTTATGACCATAATTAATAATTCTTAATTGAATTATTACAACCCGACAAATCCACTGTGTATGTCGCAGCAGAACCCCTCCCCTCCCAGTTTTGCCATGCTTTTTCAATGTGAATGCCACACCCCTGTTGTGGTTTAGCTTCATTGAATGGAGATATACTGCAAATGGACCCCCACCACAGTGTTCAGTGGCATCTGTTCAGACACTTCGCCAAGAAAGGACATGTCCGTTCTTGGCACGGTTGCAGCTATAAGCTACAGAATGGCCTCCCTTTGAAAACAAAACTCCACGTAGCTGATTTGGTGGAATCTGCACCAAATTCTGATTTCAAAAGACTTTGGGGGTCATTAATTAAGACTGCCGTTTTAAACACTGCTCTTCATAAGCCCCTGCACTGGAGGTGGATCCGCCAAAGTTATGTAGAGGTGTCAGCCTCTACATACTGTAACTTCCGAAGATCCACCGCCAATTCAAATCTACACCAGCTCCCTTGCTGGTGTACATTTAGACCATTTTCTACATCTAAAACAAGCGTAGAAAATGATGAATGAGACGGGCCTGCTGGCCTCCCCTTTCCCCATCCATGCCATCCACTTTTGTAGACCATGCGTGAACGGGGAACCTTTGTGCCGCAATCTGTACCAGAAATACGCATAAGATAGATGCATTTCTATTAGTAAATAACCCCTTTGTGTAAATGGGGCCTTCCTTTTATTGTTATATATTTTGTTAAATTGCACAGGAGAGATTATTTGACACATACCATTAAATATGGATGTGATTATTCCTATATTTTTCAACCCTTTACAAGCTATCCAACTGTATCCACAAAACAGACTGAAATATCATACAAAGAAATATCTTTTTATGTATAAGCCTGCAATTAGCTGTGCAAACTATTTTCCATATGCCCTATTAGGACACAATTCTGTCATAGAGGTGGTTTCCCTAACAAGCAGCAGCTTTCTATTTATAAATGCGGTCCATCCACATCATATGGACAGCCATTTATTTGAATTGTGATATGTATCATTTTTCAAAAATGCTATTCGGCCGATTCGGCAAATCTTTAAAAAAAAATTGTATCGATACAAATTTATTCAAGGCAAATCACGTTAAAAACTGCTATTTCCTGGCTGCAGACAGCCTTTATAGTGGTGTAAAACACTGTGCCTTGCAGTAACACGCATAAGGAGTCTACTGTGGTAGTGAAATAATACTGTTAGTCAGTATGACATGCAGATGGCGTCTCTCTTAGAATCGCTGCACACTTCACTTATTTGGGCAGTCACAGGGCAAAAACTGACCAAATAACTCAGTCTTACATGTCGATATTAGTGCCAAGAAGAAGCACACTCCTTTTACACCATCGTCAACTGATTCCACATAGATGTCTATAGAACCTTTTCTATTAAACGCTTACACAAGTAGAGCCCCCCGACAGAGTGGAGAGGGTGTCAGCAGTTTGTGTTGACGTCACTAATTATTTTGCCCTTCCTCTGATCATCAGAACAATAACCCCCAAAAAACGGATTCTGTCTGTTGAGCATCGGCCTTCACTCGGTCAGCATTTGGTCAATAATCCTTCAGTGTTGATAATGCCCAAAAAAACAGGAGTGGATCCAAAACAGAGATGACACGTGAATGGAATATTTGCACGTCTTCTGTGTTTTGTACCCACTCCTGCTTTTGGCTGCCAAATCTCAAACCAATTCTGATGGGGCCATACAGGCTTCACAGCTGCTACACAGAGAGGATCCGTTGTGCGTCTCATTTTTCCTTCCTTCTGGCAGATCAGAAGAAGGGTCAAATAAATGATGATGTCAACCAGGCCGAAAGGCAAAATAGTTGCCCAGTCATGAAGTGGGGAGGGTGGGAACAGCATGAGAAGTTCACAGAGTGACCATATGACATAGTGGTGAGGTGGAAGCAGCATGAGGAGACCACAGAGTGGCCCAATGACAGAGTCTGGAGGTGGCGGCAGCATCAGGAGGAGGCAACAGAGTGGCATAATGACAGTATGGAGGTGGTGGCAGCATCAGGAGGCCACAGAGTAGCACAATTAAAGAGTGTGGAGGTGGCGGCAGCAGCAGCATCAGGAGGAGGCCACAGAGTCGCAAAATGACAGTGTGGAGGTGGCAGCAGCAGCATCAGGAGACCACAGAGTGTCAAGGTGTCATAGTGTGGAGGTGAAAGCAGCATCAGGAGACAACATAGTGGCAAGGTGACATAGTGTGGGGGTGGCAGAAGCATCAGGAAACCACAGAGTGACCCAGTGACAGAGTGGGGAGGTGGCAGCAGCATCAGGAGATCACAGAATGACAGTTAGATAATGTGGAGGTGGCAGCAGCATCAGGAGACCACAGAGTGGCAAGGTGACATAGTGTAGAGGTATCGGCTGCATCAGGAGACCACAGAGTGGCAAGGTGACATAGTGTGGAGGTGGCAACAGCATCAGGAGACCACAGATTGACCCGGTGACAGAGTGGGGAGGTGGAAGCAGTATCAGGAGACCACAGAGTGACTGAGTGACATAGTAGGGAGGTGGCAGCAGCATCAGGAGACCACAGAGTGTCAAGGTGACATAGTGAGGATGTGGCAGCAGCATCAGGAGACCACAGAGTGACTCGGTGACAGAGTGGGGGGGGGGGGTGGCAATACGAGTACCAGCTGAAGATGATGGGTAAAAAAAAAAGGAGCATTTGGCATCAGATGTGTGTCATCAGGCGAGTGGCAGCATCAGAATAGTAGCTGAGGCAGGTAGCCAGAAGAAACTGGTCTATTTTGTCAAAGTGTTGGTATGGCACCATGGATGATCTAGTCTGATGCATCAGGCATTGGTGGGTAGAAATATTTGCTGATCCACGCCTGATTCGTCTTGGCAAAGGTCAGTCTCTCCACATTTTGGGTGGACAGACGAGTTCTTTTTGGGGTAACTATGGCCCCCGCCGCACTAAACACCTGCTCTGATGCCACACTACTGGCCGGCAAGACAGCTTTTCCAGGGAAAATTCTGCTAGTTGCAGCCACAAATCCAGTTTGGCTGCCCAGTAGCCCAGTGGATATTCAATGTGGGGTGGCAGGGTACTGTCCAAGTATGCCACCACCTGCTGGTTCAGGTCCTGCTCCAGGTCTAGCTGCTGCTGCTGGTGAGTAGTTTCTTCACTAGGCGGGTGAAGAAAGCTGCTCATCAGCGATGGAACTGCTCCTACCCCCGACCTTCCAAAGCAGCTATGGCAGAAGAAGGTGAGCGCAGAGGGCCCCATATGGTCAGACATGCGAGAGGATGGATGATGGCACAGATAGGCAGCGTACAACTGACTACATAGGATGTCTTTATAGTAGTTACGTTTTTCCTCCCTCTCAGTGGGTGTAAAAAAGCCCAACAAGGTGGAGAGCCAGAAGTCATCCCTCTGCCGAATCGTGATAATTCGGCTGTCACTACGCAAGCAAGTGAGCATGCATCGGGCCATTTGTGCAAGTGACTCGCAGGAACTCCCTGCCTCCATCTCCACTGCATACTGCCATGGTGTGTCTGGGTCCTCTGCCTTGTCTTCTTCATCGCCCTGTAGCACCTCTAACTGGTCCTGCTCCTCCTCTCCTGTCACCTGTCAGTAAAAACCACCCATTTCGCTACACATTGCTTGTGCTCCAATGTTCTCCTACAGTTCAGCCCCCATAGAGCTCATGTGGCCATGAGATCTAGGCACCACGTCTCCAGTCCTCTGTCCAGACAGATTTACCAGCATCTGTTCCAGGACAGGAAGCAGTAGAATGACGTTGTTCATCCTGTAGTCCTGGTGACTGACAAATAATGTGACCTCCTCAAAGGGCCTGAGCAAACGGCAGGTGTCACGCATGAGCTGTCACTGGCTGACTTTGAATTTTTTTTTTTTTTTTTAAATTAGTCTTTATTTAATTTTCACATAGACTTTGAAGTTACACAGAGGAGTACTCCTGTCCGCTTGGATCATCAAGAAATCGTTTATGGCCTTTCTTTGTTCGTATAGTCGGTCCAACATATGGAGGGTGGAATTCCAATGGGTGGAAACGTAGCATATCAGCATATGTTGGGGGATGCAGTTCTGCCACTGCAGCTCAAGGAGGGTGTGCTTTGCGGTGTACGAGTGGCTGATGTGCATACAAAGTTTCTTGGCCATTTTTAGCATGTCTTGCAGATAGGTGGAAGACTTCAGGAACCGCTTGACAACCAGATTGAACACGTGTGCCATGAAGGGCACATGGCTCAGCCCTCATTGACGCAGCTCTGACACCATGTTCTTCCCGTTGTCAGTCACCATGGTTCTGATTTTGAGTTGTCGTGGAGAAAGCCAGGATTCGATTTCTTGATGAAAAACACGGAGCAGTTCCTCCCCTGTGTGACTCCTTTTGGCCAGGCAAACGAGGTGCAGAACAGCAAGACACCGCCGTGCCCTGCAAATGTGGTATGCTGGAGGGGCACTGTGAATTGTCCATGTAGTGGAGGCTGAGGACATGGTGGAGGATGAGGAGGCTGAGGCGGACATTGTCGCAGGACCAACTGCATGACAACGTGGAAGCAGAAGCGGCGTCACCTGGCCAAGTTGCTGGTGTGGCTGTGCAGGAACCACATTCACCTATTGGGCCATAAAGGACATGTATTGTCCCTGACCGTAGTTACAGCTCTACATGTTGGCACTGTTACGCACTTTGACAGACACCGACAGGCTTAAGGACTTGCCCACCTTCTGTTGTACATACGTGTGCAGGGCTGGTAACATATTTTTGGCAAAGGAATGATAGCTTGGGACTCTCCACCTAGGCTTGGCACAAGCCATCAGTTCTCTGAAAGGTGCATAGTCCACCACTTGAAAAGGGAGAGACTACAGCACCAGCAACTTGGACAGGAGCACATTCAGCTTCTGCGCCGTTGGATGAGTTTGGATGAATGCGCACATAATGTTGTCTCTTGGCAATTGCTTCAGTGATCAATTGCTGACAGAATGACTGTCTGACGAGGAGGAGGAGCAGGAGCATCAGGACCAGCAGATGATGGGAAGGACAGACAGCTCCCTTCGGCTGAGGTGGTGAAGCCTTGACTGCGTGCAGCAGGCTGGACCACCACATCGGAGCCACGGTTCTCCCAGGCCACTTTATGGTGACTCTGCATATATTGACAAAACATTGGCACCCTGGCCATGCTTCTAATTCTGCCCACAGAGTCTACATATGGCCATGTTCACCTCCTCCGGCGACTTAACAAAAAACTGCCACACCAGTCGAGTAGGTGATTTTACCCCAAACATTATGCACTGACTGACTGCTACCGCCGCTGCTTCTGTGAACCCGTGCACCACTACTTTCTGGGCAGGTATGCTCCTGCGAAGAGGGTGGTATACCCCAGGCATGTTTGGCTGCTGCCACCCTTCTGACTCCCGGCCAAACTAGCGACTTGCTGGCTCCGCTGCTGCCTCACGGGCAAGCTGCCACCCTCTTCTTCCGATGATGATCAAGCCCCTAATTTACCTGGCTCCGAAGTGCAATCAGCTACATCATCATCATTGAGTACTGTCTGCATGTCACTGATGTCCTTCTCAACGGTCTCTGGGTCAGAAGCCTCACCATTCGCAACACCAGCTCCCACGCTAACTCTCCTCATCATTACTTGCCCGCCTAGCGGAGGAAGCGGCGGATGTCTACTCCACATCTTTGCTTGGCCAGTAGCTGCTGACTGTCCTCTAGTAGCTCATCCTCGCTGTATAGTAGGGCTGAGCCCACAGCATATACTTATTCTCTGGCTGATGGAACAGAAAAGGAGAGATGCCAGTGGAGGACAGGTGAGGACACAGGGCTTGCTACCAGGCCATGCCAACTAAGGGTTGTGTCTGAAGAACCCACTGACTCTTGGCTGGGATGTGTCTGATGTCACTTAGAATGAAGTGGATAACCGAGTCAACCATTTAAAAATCACTGGGTTGCTGGTCAAGACACGACTGCTAGAGGACACCAGAAGCTCAGGCCTCTCGCTGCCACTCCTACTGCCAGGCCTCCTTACTCTGCTGTGACCTATGCCTGCGCCAGAAACATTTAGGCCTCTGCCACTCCCCTATGCAGGGCCCGGCACTTCTCTGTCTGACATACTGTTAGATCAAATAAATAAAAAGGAAATTAAAACACCCCAAAAAGTCTGTAATTTTCTTACTTCACCACGCAACGGCTAAAAAGCCCATACACGCAAAAAAGGGCTTCAGAACATATAACTGTACCGCTGAATGGACAATATATTTTTTCCTTTGCCACTAATACATGACAAAAAGGGCTTTAGAACATACATAGCTGCACTGCTGAACGGCAAATATGCCCTTATTTTTTTCCACTTATACATGACACAAAAGGCTTTAGAACATATAACTGCACCGCTGAACGGCAAATATATATTTCTTTTTCCACTTATACACTCCACAAAAGGGCTTTAGAACATATAACTGCACCGCTGAACGCCAAATATATATTTTTTTCCATTAATACACTCCACAAAAGGCTTTAGAACATATAACTGCACTGCTGAACGGCAAATATATTTTTCTTTTTTCCACTTATACACTCCACAAAAGGGCTTTAGAACATATAATTGCACCACTGAATGGCAAATATATTTTTCTTTTGCTACTAATACAAAAAAAGGGCTTTAGAACATATAACTGCACCCCTGAACTGCAAATAGGCCCTTATTTTTTTTTTCACTTATAGACTTTAGAATATATAACTTCACCGCTGAATGGCAAATATATTTTTCTTTTTTCCACTTAAACACTCCACAAAAGGATTTAGAACATATAACTGCAACGCTGAACGGCAAATATATTTTTCTTTTGCCACTAATACATGACAAAAAGAGCTTTAGAACATGTAACTACACTGCTGAACGGCAAATATATATTTTTTTGCCACTAATACAAGCCAAAAAATGCTTTAGAATAAATACTGTAACTGCACCGTACAAGGGCAAATAAGACGTATAAATATTTCCTTGTAATAAACCCTGGTAATGGCTGTATCAAACAAGAACGGTTTGCTGGAATAACAGAGCTCTATAATGACAATTTGGATCCCCACTCAGTGCAGCAAGGTGTAAAATGATTGTTCCTATTACCCAGGCTGTAACCTGCCCTACTGAACCCTGTTCAACATAAATGCTGTGGAATGATTCCTCCCTATCCTTTCCCTACACCTTGATTAATATTTCCCTGCACTTGTAAATCATTTTTTTAGCACAATGAAGTTTTTCCTAGCACTGTCCCTAGCGCCTGCTGACGTCTCTCCCTGCATTAAGTACACTGGAAAATGGCAGAATCCAAAATGGCTGAGGCTATTTATAGGGCTGTGACATCACAGGGCTGGCTGGCTGCTGATTGGCTGCATGCATGGCATTATGGGTGATCCCGCCTTCCCAGAGTTCATTGCTCCATGTCCTCACACGTGCAACAGCCATTTTAGGAAAAAATGTGATTTGTTACCACGAAGCGTGAGGAAATTCGGATTCGGTGCTAATCGAATTTTTCCTGAAATTCTGATCGAATTCCACTTCGTCAACTTCAATTCGCTCATCTCTAGTCACTACTATATTTTCATTACTATATTTCCCCTTTAGCAGATTCTACAGGGAAAATTAGCAGAAAGCAGCAACTTAACCAAACCTGTCAATGCAGCTCTCACATTACAGGGCTTGTCTTTAATTTAACTAATGTAAGCTGTTACTACCAGAAATGCTTTTATGATAAATTTAATTGCATTTAAAACTTACTTTATAGTAATTTTCATCAGAACCAATTGCTTTAGAAAGCCCAAAATCACTAATTTTGGCATAATGTTGAGTCACCAAAAGAACATTTCTTGCTGCCAAATCCCTGTGAACAAAATTTTTTTCTTCCAAGTACTTCATCCCCATGGAAACTTGATGGACGAGTTCTGTTAAATTTTTTTCCGAAATATCCCTAAATGGCATAATAAAACAGATTTTTAATTACAAAAAGCATAAACAAAAGATTAGCCCAGAGATGAATGCACACCCTCAATAGAAAGCCTAGTACTGAAAGGGGGCGCACAGAAAGGCATTATTTGGCCAAAGCTGCACAGTATTGGAAATTTTTCTGATATATACATTTATAATGTAATTTGTCAAACACTAAAGTGAATGATTATAGGAGTTGTCTGGTTTCAGGATGAACACAGGGGATCCTCCGGTAATTGTTACTTATCTGGCAGATCCTGTGTCGTGATTGGGCTCTATTTACCCAGCTGCAGAAACAATGACACATTGACAACACATGACCACTGCAGCCAATCACTGGCCTCCTAAGTGTACTGCTGAGGCCAATGATTAGCTGCTGTGGCCATATGTTCTTAATGTGACATCACCTCTGCAGCCATATTTCGACTGGGAGAACTGAAGTGGTTGTGCAGGATCTTCCATGTAAATAATGATCACCACTTTATTGCAGGTGGATACCCTGTGTTATGAGGTTTCATCCTGAAAGCAGACAAAGTTACCCAGCTGATTTACCGTCGACCACAAGGTTTCTGTTTCATTGGACTGTGATTGCACAGTAACATTATCAATTAGTGTCAATTATCAATTTTTGTTCTGAATCTATTCTATCTGAATCAAAAGTGCTTCATCTGGCATGAAAATTGGTATAATACACTCCGAAGACTCATATATTTTCTCTTGTCTTTCTCGCTTTTTCTTTTTTCCAAATTTTGCTTGCTCTCTCCTCTACCAACACCCTTCAAGCTTTTTAAGGCAATGAGAACAATAGTAAATAATGTCAGAATGACACTGACAAATATAGCTATGGCTAAACAAATAGCTGGTGCTAAAAAACAGCCCATTTAAAGACACACTGAGCAGTCAAGCTTTTAAAAATGTAAAATATCCCAATTTTTTTCCCTTGTTGGGGTAAAATGCTGTTTAAACACACATGGTGTTCTGTGTCGATGTCCCCTAAGTATGTCCCCAACTCCTGTTGCTCATTGCCATTGTTGCTCTCATATCTTGTTTAAGCCAATTTGCCACCGGTTCACCTTCTTACAGATGTTTACTTTACTTGGAATGCTAAAATGCAATATGAGCAGCATATAATACATGAAAAACCATAGCATATTGTAGTATCATTGTGCAAATCAACAGCTTATCATACCTGTTTTTAGTCAAAAATTTATTCAGGGGTCCAAGTTCTGCCAGCTCCATAATCAACATCCAAAACTCAGCTTCACAAACACCAATCATTCTGACAATGTATGGGTTATCCAGTTGTTGCATCACAGTGGCTTCTCTTAGAAGTTCTTCTTGAACAGAAGGATCATTGCTTTCATTTTTAAGAATTTTAACTGCGACTTTTCTTTCAGATCTGTTGATATCAATATAAATGTATTAGATCAGGGTTCAGAAATGTGTAGATGAGAAATAAACAATCAGCTATACCAGTAGTAAGAAGTCAGAGCAACTGGATGTATTTTTTTCTTTAAATATTTTCGTTAGTCATCCTAATGTCTTTCTCCATTAGATTTCTAGCATTCTACATAGTAACGTAGTACATAAGGCCAAAAAAAGACATTTGTCCATCCAGTTCGGCCTGTTATCCTGCAAGTTGATCCAGAGGAAGGCAAAAAAAAGGTCAGGTACACCCATTTAAGGGGGGGAAAATTCCTTCCCGACTCCAATAAGGCAATCAGAATCACTCCCTGGATCAACGACCCCTCTCTCGTAGTTATAGCCTGTAATATTATTACACTCCAGAAATACATCCAGGCCCCTATTGAATTCCTTTATTGTACTCACCATCACCACCTCCTCAGGCAGAGTTCCATAGTCTCACTGCTCTTACCATAAAGAATCCTCTCAAGAAATAATACAAGTCCAGTTGCTTTTATTTATTACCCTTGATATACCATGACCTGGATAAATTGGAGCCTTCACAGACATAAATAACCAGCTAATCACATAATATCCTTTCTGTGACCAAGGTTTTCAAATTTAGAGGAGTTTCCTTTTTTTTTTTTTTTTAAGATGATTATTGTATTTACCTTTTAGCGTAAAAGCGTACTCTAAAAAAAAGTTTCTTTTTTTTTCAGGACATTTACAGTAATTTTGTACAACTTAGAAAAAATTGTCAAAAATCTGTGAAAAAGCACTTTTTAACCAAATTTTTTCATGTTTTAATGTAGTTTGTTCAATGAATAATATTTGCTCTGAAGATGAATCCTCTAATTCTCCCATGCATAATGATGCCACATATATATGTAGACCATATTTAAGTTTTAAATGGGCATTCTGACTGTTTTATACTGATGACCTATCCTCATCAGCATTTGATTGGTGGTGGTTTGACACCTGCAACCCTGCTAATCAAGAGAAAAAACTGTCAAAATCTGACCTTTTGACTGTCTGGTTTAGCACTGTTTTTATTTTTTACATCTGAAGAATTGTTTAAGCCTGGAAAAAAACGACTTAGACATTCCCATAGACTTGTATTGAAACTCTATGACAGACTGAAATTGCAACATTGCTTCTGTTTAGTCTGTGTTTCTCCATTCCACCCCTCCCACTAGAAGGTTCTAGTTCAGTTAGAAACTGTATATAAGGAGAGCAGTCAGAGTCCCTAGTTGTCTGCAGATAGGAACTAGTATTTAGTAGGAGAAACTCTGCTAGTCTGCCGATAGAGACCTATTTAGTACAAGGCACTCTGCCACACTGCATGATTTACCAGAAACAGACACTGAGACAGGGATACTCTGCCACCGACCCTAGGCCACTAGCCCTTTGGCCAGGGTACCAATCTTCTGAGATTGAGAGAGGGACAGGTAACTCGGGCCTTTCCTCAGCACAGAACCTTTGTCTGTCAGAGAGGAGACTGGAGAAGTCAACTCAGTGCCTTGCCTGTATTGTTTTTCACTTAGGCTCCTCCAGTAAAGCAGCACATTGGTTTACTCCAGACCCTGAGTCTCTGGGCTTGTTTGCCATTGGTGTGCGCAATGCCTGATATCCTTTCCTGAGAGCAGCAACATGTGATGACATTCAACATTGTCCGGGGCACCCAGTATAGATTTGGGGCTACCCCAAACACGTTCACTGCAAGAGCTGTGCTTGGTGTCGCAGATCAGCCTTATTCATTTGAATGAAACTGATTGGACACTTGACCTCAGTGGCCTAGGCTAAGATGTGAAAAGGCAGCTGCTCTCACCGGACTGCTTCAGCCTCCTAAAACAGCTGATTGACAGTGATCCTGGGTGTCAGATCGCCAACGATCAGATGATACCTATATCTTGAGGATCCGTCATGAGTATAAAACCGTTAGAAAACGTCCTCCATTAGCTTAACTTTAAATCCAAACATATATGCATTGATGATAATCATCCAGGTACAGGTATTTTTTAGTCATGGCAGAACACTTTTTTCTATAGTATGCAAGCACAGCCACCAAAGACGAATTGCAGGGTAGTCATAACCATGGAAACGAGAAGTATATAATGTGATGGAAAAATTAGTCTAGCCAGAAAAGGAAGCAATATGGATAATAACAACACATTAGTAAGTGCCTTGTATTAACTTTCTGTACATAATAAATGCCAGTGAGACAACCCCTTTTAACATTTAAACTCTTGTTGATTTTAACTATCCAATAACAAGTTCAAGTTTTTAATATATGAGTGCAGGAGAGGGAAATATTTTTCTCCTTGGAAATATTGTGGTGTGGCACTGTATCTGGCAACTTGGTGTGACACTACAGCTGGCACAGGGGCGTAGCTATAGGGGGTGCAGAGGTAGCGATCGCTACCGGGCCCAGGAGCCTGAGGGGGCCCAAAGACCCTTGTGTCGCCTAAGATACCTGTATCATAGAAAGTGCATGCTGGTCAAGTTACACCTCTGACTGGAGGGAAGGGGGTTAGGTCAAGAATTAGGCATGGGGGGGGGGGATCAATTTTTTCCTTAGGCAGCATGAAGGTTATGTGCTTCCCTGCCCCTGGCCAGAAAGCACTGATGGAAGGGGGCCCAAGCTGAACTCTTGCACTAGGGCCCATGAGCCTTTAGCTACGCCCCTGAGCTGGCAATGTGGTAGGGCACTAAGGTACTGCATCTGTACCATATTGCCCAATATTACACATGGTAAATATATAGGGGAACATTTATCACATCAGCTACAGTTTTGTGGCTTAAAAAAAAGTCGCAAGTCATAGCGATTGCTCAGTTTTGTGATATATTATATTGGTATATTATTAAGGTGCACAATTAAAAACAAAAAACACACAAAAAAAATGCACAAAGCAAAGACAGACTTAAAACTGACACAAAAACAACTGCAAATAGTAAATGTCCCCCATGGTGTAAAAACCCCAGCTAACTCCTATGTCCCTTGAATGGAGCAGAATAGCACATGCACCGTGAAGTGGAAGAGGAAGCAAAGAACAGTACCTATCAGTTCACTGCGCATGTGCCTTTCTGCTTTATTCCCGGTGAATGCACAGTGAGGTGTAAAGTATTGTCCTCTACTTCATCTAGCTGTGAATGAAGCCAAGAATAGGCTGATTAAATTACATTAAGCCAATAAGTGTTGGGGATTCATTGACACCTTCCTTCTACTCTTGGGCCATTACATATTACAGGTGATATATTTAGATTTTATTTGGTTATTGCTGCTATCACCCTGCCATTGGTGTTTTGTTTATTGGTTCATAATAAATAATTTGCTAAGTTAATGACTGATGGTTTGTTAATTAAATTCCCGATTTGTTAATTTAATGCCACCTTGCTGTACTCTGGGAGCATGAGAGGTAACTGGAGATAACATAGCAGGGCCAGGTCAATGTCAATCAAGTCTGGAGGGAATGTTTAGGGACTAGACTGCCTGATGCTTCCTGATAGCAGCAATCCTCTGGTGACTTCTAACTGGTAATTTGCATACTGCATGCACTATTTAAAGGGATATCCCAGGACTTTAATATTGATGACATATTCTCAGGAAAGGCCATCAATATCTGATTGGTCTGACAACCCACGCCTCTGCTCTTTCTTAGTTACCGTCTCCTTGCCAATGGATATTACTGTGTAGTTCCAGAGCAGGCATCCAGAACCGGAACTACTTTGAAACAACTGATCAGAGTGGGTGCTGGGTGTTGAAAAGACTCGACAAGTTCCCTTTAAAGAATTATAATTAATGTTGAGCAAATCAAACCATCCAAAGTGGAATTTGATCTGAAGATTCGGAAATTTCGATTCACCGCAAAGCCGAATTTACTCTTCGTAGTAACTACACTTCGTAGTAACGAATCAATTTTTTTCTAAAATGGCTGCTGCACGTGTTACAAAGTGAAAGTAAGAAGCCCAGGAATGCAATATGACCAATGATGCCGTGCAGCTAGCCAATCAGCAGATAGCCATCCCCTGTGATATCACAGCCCTATAAAAAGCCTTATCCCGCACAGTCTCCGCCATTTCACTGTGAGCTAAGCTTAGGGAGAGATGTGACAACCGCTTATGCACTAGAGACAGTGTTGTAAAAAGCTTTTAATTGTAGCATATTGGATAGGGACAGTGCAGGGACAGTGTAGGGAGATTGTAGTGAGAGTCTTTAGACACTGTAGGGAGAGCATAGGGAGACTGCAGGGACAGTGCAGGTTGAGTGTAAACGCTGTATGCATCTTTTTCACCTGCTGCCACAATCCAAGTTAATCTGTTAGTATATATATGGAATTACTGAGTGTCAGTATTAAAGTGTAATCTAATATATCGCTGTGTGCATCTTCTACCACAATTCCAGTTAATCTCTTATTTTATATATAGAATTACATTGACTCAATATTAAAGGGCACTCTAATATATCACCGCATACATCTTCTTTAACTCTTCATCTTCATCTTCGTTATCTCTGTTAATCTATTATTTTACATATAGAATTACTGTGCCTCAGTATTAAAGGGCGGTCTAATATATATCGCCACATGCATCTCATTCAACTGCTGACACTATCCTAGTTAGTCCTTTAGTTGATATATGGAATTACTGTGCTGCAGTATTAAAGGGCAGTCTAATATATTGTCATTGGCATCTTGTTGAACTACTAACTAGGGTTGAGCGAACCCGAACTGTAAAGTTTGAGTTCGTACCGAACTTTAGAATTTTTGGACACGAACCCGAACATTTTAGTAAAAGTTTGAGTTCGGGTTCGGTGTTCGGCGCTTTCTTGGCGCTTTTTGAAAGGCTGCAGAGAAGCCAATCAACAAGCGTTTAACTGTCTGACCTTAGAAGCCATCACAGCCATGCCTGCTAATGGCATGGCTGTGATTGGCCAGTGCAGCATGTGACCCAGGCTCTATATAAGATGGAGTCACGTAGCGCTGCACGTCACTCTGCTGTTACTAGTGTAGGGAGAGGATGCTGCTGGTGATTTCAGGGAGAGAATAGGAGAGAATCTTTGTTCAGAACATGAATCTAAATCAGCGATCGACATACATTTAGTTGTGTGGGTGCAACGCACAATCTTTTTACCCTGCCCTGAGCCCAGTGACCGAAAAAAAATAACTTTTATCCATCTGTTAGTTAGGTGGGCGGCAGCGGTGGCCATTTTATGCAAGCTCAGTACACCAGCACTGCATCTGACCTTTTGGGACATTATAATCCAAGCTTGAAAAACTACAATATCAATCTAGTTGTAAAAAAAATCACCCTTTTTTGGCAATATACAACATCTGGTGCATTTGCAGGATTAGTCAGTGTGCAATTTAAGCTAGAAATACAGCCATATTTTTCTGGTTTTTTAAACACACTTTTTGTGCAAAATACACTATCTTACATCCCTAGCTGCATCTGGACATGTGAAATTCAAACTTTATATGGAACTTTCATATTTTGTTAGTAAAAAAAAAAAAAAAAAAAAAAAAAAACACACTTTTTTGGCAATATCCAACATCTGGATTAATCAGTGTGCAATTTAAGCTAGAAATACAGCCATAATTTTCTGGGTTTTTTAAAACACCCTTTTTGTGCAAAATACACTATTTTACATCCCTAGCTGCATCTGGACGTGTGAAATTCGAACGTTATATACAGCTTTCATATTCTGTTAGTAAAAAAACTCACTTTTTTGGCAATATCCAACATCTGGATTAGTCAGTGTGGAATTTAAGCTAGAAATACAGCCATAATTTTCTGGGTTTTTAAAAACACCCTGTTTTTTTGCCAAAATCCACATCTTACAGCCCTTGCAGCATCAGCACGTGTGAAATTCAAGAATTATATACTGCTGCCATATTCAGTTATTAAAAAATGCATATGTCATTGAGAAATACAGCCTTTACATAGTGTGGTTCTATTCAGTTATTTGAAATACAGACATTTTGGGCACAAATCTTTAATTGCGGCCTAGTGTGGGTCAGGGTGTGTGAGATACACCATTTATTTACTGCTGTTATATTCTTCTATTAATAAAACACCCTTTTTTGGGCAAAATACAAAATTTTTCAGGCCTTGCAGCATCAAGACGTTTGGAATTCCAGGGTTATATACTGCTGTCATATTCAGTTATTAAACAAACACTCGTTTGGGGGGAAAAAAGTTTATTTTGCCGCCTTTGCTACATATGTCATTGTGAGATACAGCCTTTACATAGTGTGGTTCTATTCAGTTATTTGAAATACAGCCATTTTGGGCACAAATCTTTAATTGCGGCCTAGTCTGGATAAGGGCTTGTAAGATACACCATTAATATACTAGGGTTATATTCTTCTATTTATAAAACACCCTTTTTTGGCAAAATACACAATTTTTCTGGCCTTGCAGCATCAAGACGTTTGAAATTCCAGGGTTAGATACTGCTGTCATATTCAGTTATTAAACAAACACGTGTTTGGGGAAAAAAAATGTTTATTTTGCAGCCTTTGCTGCATATGTCATTGTGAGATACAACCTTTACATAGTGTGGTTCTATTCAGTTATTTGAAATACAGCCATTTTGGGCACATATCTTTAATTGCAGCCTAGTGTGGGTCAGGGCGTGTAAGATACACCCTTTATATACTGGGGTTATATTCTTCTATTAATAAAACACACTTTTTTGGGGCAAAATACACAATTTTTTGGCCTTGCACCATCAGCACGTGTGAAATTCAGGGGTTAAATATTGCTGTCATATTCAGTTATTGAACAAACGAAAAAAAGTTTATTTTGCAGCCTTTGCTGCATATGTCATTGTGAGATACAGCCTTTACATAGTGTGGTTCTATTCAGTTATTAAACAAACACCCATTTTGGGCACAAATCTTTGTGGCCTAGTCTGGATCAGGGCTTGTGAGATACACCCTTTACATACTGTTGTTTTATTCTGCTATTAATTAAACATCCATTTAGAGCAAGATCCTAAACTTGAAAAATATGAGGAGAGCGTAAAATAAGGGTCGTGGCCCAGGTCGTGGTGCTGATGGTGGAGCTCCTGTTGCAGGGAGAGGACATGGTAGATCTGTGCCAGCTACACGCACAAGAGAAACCACTTCCTCAGGTGCGAGTAGGCGACAGAACCTGCAGCGGTATTTGGTCGGGCCTAATGCGGCTCTAAGAATTGTGAGGCCTGAACAAGTACAGGCGAAAGTAGATTGGGTTGCTGACAGTGGCTCCAGTTCCTTCACATTGTCTCCCACCCATTCTCCTGCAGAAAGATCATAGTTGGCACCTGCAGCCGATGCACAGGTGCCAACTGCTGGGGCTTTCAAAAGTGTGCAGACCAACAAGGAGGGCAAGGGAGAAGACTGGGTAGAAGATGATGTGGAGCACGATGAGGTCCTCGACCCCACATGGAATCAAGGTCATGCGCATGACCTATGTAGTTTGGAGGAAGAGGCGGTGGTTGCACAGAGCCACCAGCACAGCAGAAGAAGGAGCAGGGTGCAAAAGCGGAGCGGCCGTCCCCTAGACAGTACACCTGCTACTGCCCACCGCAGCAAGTGACCGAGCACACCAAAGCCACCTCCACGGAGTTCCCTGGCGGGGCAGTTCTTCAGACAATGTGCTGACGACAAGACACGAGTGGTTTGCACGCTGTGCAATCAGAGCCTGAAGCGAGGCATAAACGCTCTCAACCTGAGCACAACCTGCATGACCAGGCATTTAAGTGCAAAGCATGAGCTGCAGTGGAGTAGACACCTCAAAAAACCAAGAAAGGTCCCTGGCTCCTCCTGCTTCCTCTTCTGCTACAGTCTTGACCTCTTCATCCACCTCTGGAGTGACAGTGCCACCTGCCACCCCGCAAACAGAGGATCTGCCAGCAACACCACCCACTGGGTCACCAAGCATCTCCACAATGTCCCACGGAAGCGTTCAACTCTCCATCTCCCAAACACTGGAGAGGAAGAGAAAGTATCCCCCCTACCCACCCGTGATCCCTAGCCCTGAATGCCAGCATTTCTAAATTACTGGCCTTTGAAATGCTGTCATTCCTTCTGGTGGAGACAGAGAGTTTTAAAGGCCTTATGGCGGTGACTGTCCCACAGTATGTCGTGCCCAGCAGCCACTAATTTTCCAGACGAGCCATCCCTTCCCTTCACAACCAAGTGGGGGACAAAATCAGGTGTGCACTGCGCAACGCCATCTGTGGCAAGGTGCACCTCACTACGGATACATGGACCAGTAAGCACGGTCAGGGAGGTTATATCTCCATAACAGCACACTCGGTAAATGCAGTGGCAGCTGGGCCTGAGGCAGATAGCAGTTTGGCCCATGTCCTTCCACCACCGAGGATTGCAGGGCGCTTCAGTTTGACTCCTGTTGCTTCCTCCTCCTACTCCGCTTCCTCATCCTCTACCGGCTCCTCATCCGGTCAGCGTAACACCTTCACCACCAACTTCAGCACAGCCAGGGGTGACGACAGCAGGCAGTTTTAAAACTTATATGTTTGGGGGCAAACCCCACACCATGCAGGAGCTGTGGACGGGCCTTGAACAACAGACCGATGAGTGGTTGGTGGCAGTGAGCCTCAAGCCTGGCCTGTGGTATGTGATAATGGGTGAAATATCGTAGCAGCTCTGGGACTAGCCGATTTGACACACATCCCTTGCCTGGCGCATGTGCTGAATTTGGTGGTGCAGAGATTCATTAAAAATTATCCCGATATGTCAGAGCTGCTGCATAAAGTGAGGGCTGTCTGTGCATGCTTTCGGCGTTCTGACCCTGCTGCTTGCCTCTCAGTGCTGCAGCGTAACTTTGGACTTCCCGCTTATCGCCTCATATGCGACGTGCCCACAAGGTGGAACTCCACCTTGCACATGCTGGCCAGACTGTGCGAGCAGCAGCAGGCAATAGTTGAGTTTTAGCTGCAGCACGCACGGGTGAGTCGCTCTGCGGAACAGCACCACTTTACCACCAATGACTGGGCCTCCATGCGAGACCTGTGTTCCTTGTTGCGCTGTTTCGAGTACTCCACCAACATGGCCAGTGGGGATAACACCGTTCTCAGCATAACTATCCCACTTCTATGCCTCCTTGAAAAAACGCTGCTGGCGATGATGGAAGAGGATGTGGCACAGGGGGAGGAGTAGGAAGAGGGATCATTTCGTAGGGTTTCCGGCCAGTCATTCACAAGTGGCTCCGAGGGTGGGTTCCTGTACCCACAACGCCAGGTACACAATTGTCCAGCCACAGTTCTGGAGGATTATGAGGAGATGGAGGAGGAGGAACCATGTTCACAGCAGGGTGGCATCCAGACCAGCTTATGGCCATCACTGGTGCTTGGATGGGGGGATATAGAGGACACAGACGATTCACCTCCCACAGAGGACAGCTTTTCATTGCCTCTGGGCAGCCTGGCACACATGAGCGATTACATGCTGCAGTGTCTCCACAACAACCGCCGAGTTGCCCACATTCTAACTTGTGCTGATTACTGGGTGGCCACGCTGCTGGATCCCCATTATCATAAGATGTGCGAGTACAAGCGCAAGCTGGTAGACGCGCTGCTGGTGGCATTCCCACCTGACAGCGTGGGCACAGTGGAAGCACAAGGCGAATGCAGAGGAAAAGGAAGAGGTCACCAACGCAGCTGGGGCACCGCCAGCACCTCAGAAGGCAGGGTTAGCATGGCCGAAATGTGGAAAAGCTTTGTCAGCACGCCACAACAACCAGCACCACCAGCTGATATGGAACGTCTTAGCAGGAGGCAGCATTTCACCAATATGGTGGAGCAGTATGTGTGCACACGCCTACATGTACTGAATGATGGGTCTGCCCCCTTCAACTTCTGGGTCTCCAAATTGGGCACATGACCTGAGCTTGCCCTTTACGCCTTGGAGGTGCCGGCCTGCCCTGCAGCCAGTGTATTGTCTAAACGTGTGTTTAGCACGACTGGAGGGGGTTATTACATGTTATATTTCCCAATGTTTTGGGGTGTACCCTAATTTAAAAAAATAAAAATAAATTTAAAACCACAAAACTGTGTAGGCTACCTTCTCCACCACCGCTTCCACCTTCACCGCCACATCCACCGCCTCCTCAACCTCCTACTCCATATGGACCTCATCCTCCTAGATCACGATTATAATTTTTTTTTTAAAATGTATTTTATGTTATTTAAAGGCACTTGCCATGCTCTTAACCACATTTTGCTGGCATTCTAGCCATCTAACCCTTTCCATGACAGTTTTACAGCCATTTTAGTGCTCAAAAGTTCGGGTCCCCATTGACTTCAATAGGGTTCGGGCTTAAGTTCGGGTTCCGAACTAAAACTTTTTTGTGAAGTTCGGCCAAACCCGTCGAACCCGAACATCCAGGTGTCCGCTCAACTCTACTACTAACACATTTGCAGTTAATCTCTTATTTTATATATAGAAAGGGCGCTCTATTGTATTGCCGTGTGCATCTTGTTCAACTGCTGACACAATCCCAGTTAATCTTTTAGCTGATATATATTATCGCAGTATTAAAGGGTAGTCTAATATATCTCAGCGTGCATCTTGTTCGACTGCTGCAACATTCATAGTTAATCTGTTAAATTACTGGTACAGTTACTGTACACTTTGGCCAACAGACAGTTGCCTGGGCCCTCCAAAGGAACCACTCTCCCACTGGCCTGCACCCCCTCTCCAGCAGTCAGGGCTCATCAACGTCAGCAGAAGGAAGCCGCCATTTCTTCCCATGGACTTCAATGTCATCTATTGCTCCTGATGCTCCTCCTTCTTCTCGTTACTTGTTTCGACCGCAATTGATCATCGGGGTGTTTGCAAAAAGGCAACAGTATGCGTGCCCTCATCCAACGGTGCAGAAGCTGAACGTACATTTGGCCAAGTAACTAGTACTACAGTCCCTCCCTTTCCATGTAGTCGACTATGGAAGTAGTATGTAGTAGAATATTGAAAACATAATTTTTTTATGCACCCCTTAGAGGGGCCAGGTCTCAATGATGACCATCCTCATCTTTTGCTGGCTTTACATTTTCCAAATCATCCTTTGCGGTCTTTGTGTCTTAGAAAAGTCAGCATGATGCAGAGAGAGGAGGAGATGGATATTCCTGATGACATATCGGTATTAGATGATGAGGAAAAAAGTGGAAAAGCAGATGGCAGAAGAAGGGATCTTCGACCTGTAGGGCAGGAGAGTGGCTGGGGTTGGAGAAGTGGGTTCACAAATAGGGGGTGGGGTTGTTTTTGCATTTTCCTTTTTTCCTCCCAATGTTCCAATAGCCATAACATTTTAAATGTTCCATTCATATAGTCATACGAGGGCTTATTTTGGGGGGATAAGTTGTATTATTTAAGAGCACCATTCAATTTACCATGTCTGTTATTGTAAAATTGTTTAATAAAAAACTTTGTGTGGTTAAGCTAAAAAACAAAAAAAAAGGGTTTTGACATCACAGTGTTCACTGTGCACTGAAAATGTCATAACGTCCTTATTCAGCAGCTCAATATGAATACTGCGATGCCAAACTTGAATTTTTTTTAGGCTACTTTCACACTAGTGGAGCCTTCTCCGGCAGGAGCCTTCTCCGGCAGGCTGTTTCGATGGGGGAACAGCCTGCCGGATCCGTGCTGCCGCTAGTGCACCATGCAGCCGAAAGTATGCTCCAGCCCCATTGACTATAATGGGTGCGGGCCTGAGGTCCGGCCGCAGCATGGCAAACATGACGAGAGGAGGCCGGAATAAAACTGTGACATGTTGTAGTTTTATTTCAGTCGCCTCTCGGCATGTTTGCCGTGCTGTGGCCGGACCTCAGGCCCGCACCCATTATAGAAGACTGCTGCTAGTGTGAAAGTAGCCTTAATCTACTACTTAAAAAAATAAAAACCTTTGAAGAAAATCCGCATTTTATTTCCATCACCATTTTATGATAGCCATAACTTTTGGGGCTTGTTTTTTTGTGGGATGAAATTCTGATTTTAATAGTACCATTTTTGTGGAATATACAACTTTTTGATCAATGTTATTCTATTATTTTTTTTATACATTTTTTATATGTATATTTGAGAAAGGGGGGTGATTTAACCTCTCACTACCATATCCATACATGTACGGCGCTGGAGCGATGGGCAAGTCATGGCCAGCGGGTCTCGGCTATTTCAAACAGCAGAGACCCCCGGCTAATTAACGCGACTGGCAATATTGCCGATCGCGGTAATTAAAGCCTTTAGATGCCATGATCAAGTGAGACCACGCCATCTAAAGGGTGAAAAACGTCTTACTGGCATCCTCTGCAGCCAAAAAGGGATGCCGTGATTGATTTAAATGTGTTAGGTCTCGCTGAAGAGACCCAGGGAATTTAAGCTGCAATTCTTATTTTGGTCAGCAGGTGGCAGGTGGCAATGATCAAGTCTGATCATTAATGAGGTTGTCCGATTTATTTTTTGTTCTTTGTAGGAAAATGTAAGGGCTTTACAATGCACTTACTTTATCTGCAATGGCTCCTTTCTCAGATTTCACTGAGGATCACATGACCTGTGATGTCAGCTTCTCTCCTTGCTCTAATGATGTTTTGTGCACAAGCCTGAGAGAGCAAATATGTGTCTGTACACGAGACGTCACTGCGCTGGCCACTCCCCCTGCACTGCAGTCTACCGTCTTCCTGGATTCTTCAGGAAACTTTAACCGCTTCAGCATCACAGAGGGCTGGAGGCTTTACTCAGTAGCTGCAGGCAGTGAAGAGACAGAGGATCTTCCCTCCTCATCCTGCCAACACAGAGCTGACAGACTGAAGGAGTTCTGCAGAGCATTGTACAACAACAGGTAGGGGGAAGGTCCTGTGTGTATCAGCAGTGTCAACGTACAGCTGGAACTTGTAGTTCTACACATACATGTTTATGAGTATCCCAACAGTCAGACATTTCACTGAGGGCAGACTTGTATTCACTCCCTCTGCAGAGCAGAGGGAGGGGCAAAAAATAGTCATGAGGAAACTTCAGAGGTTCTTGTTATTCCAGGCAAACAGAGGCCAGAAAAGAACCAGGGAAATGTGGAAATATAATTTTTGGGGCCTAAAACCTGCATAGCTTAGTTATATATTACTGACCATTAAATTTAAAGTACTATATAAATGTTTTTTATGACTTGGACAACCCCTTTAAATGGATGTAAAAAATCCATGAATGTTCAGAACTAAAACAAAAACAAAAAAATGGATTTTGTAGGCTCAAATACAAGCTTCAAAATCATAATAAAAAAGGGGAAAAAAATATAAAAATTAAAAAATTTAAAGTATAATAAAAAAGTAAATACATAAATAAAATAAAAAATTTAAACATCATGGGTATCACCGTGACCGAAAATACCCATACTATTAAAATATTTTTCCAATACAGCAAATAGTGTAACAGAAAAAAGGATTGAAATGGCCAATTTGCCATTTTTTCAACGCTACTCTTACACAAATTTTTTTAATAAAATGTGATCAAATAAAATTTCAGATAGTCCCGCCAAAAATTAGACCCCAGCTCTGTAAATATAACTATTAAAAAGTTATTGGGATCAGAATATGGTCATGCCATTTTTTCAAAGTATTAATTAATTTTTACACTATTTAGATATCAAAAACCCTATACATACAGTGGATATAAAAAGGCTACACACCCCTGTTAAAATGTCATTTCAGAACTTTTTCCACCTTTAATGTGACCTATAAACTGTACCACTCAATTGAAAAACAAACTGAAATATTTTAGGTGGAGGGAAGAAAACAAAAACAAAAAAATAATAATGTGGTTTCATAGGTGTGCACACCCTCTTATAACTGGGGATGTAGCTGTGCTCATAATTAAGCAATCACATTCAAAATCATGTTAAATAAGAGTCAGCATACACATGCCATCATTTAAAGTGCCTCTGATTAACCCCAAATAAAGTTCAGCTGCTCTAGTTGGTCTTTCCTGAAATTTTCTTAGTCACATCCCACAGCAAAAGCCATGGTCCACAGAGAGCTTCCAAAGCATCAGAGGGATCTCATTGTTAAAAGGTATTAGTCAGGAGAAGGGTACAAAAGAATTTCCAAGGCATTAGATATACCATGGAACACAGTGAAGACAGTCATCATCACGTGGAGAAAATATGGCACAACAGTGACATTACCAAGAACTGGACGTTCCTCGAAAATTGAAGAAAAGACGAGAAGAAAACTGGTCTGGGAGGCTACCAAGAGGCCTACAGCAACATTAAAGGAGCTGCAGGAATATCTGGCAAGTACTGGCTGTGGGGTACATGTAACAACAATCTCCCGTATCCTTTATATGTCTGGGCTATGGGGTAGAGTGGCAAGACGAAAGCCTTTTTTTTACTAAGAAAAACATTCAAGCCAGGCTACATTTTGCAAAAACACATCTGTAGTCTCCCACAAGCATGTGGGAAAAGGTGTTATGGTCTGATGAAACCAAGGTTGAACTTTTTGGCCATAATTCCAAAAGATATGTTTGGTGCAAAAACAGCACTTCACATCACCAAAAGAACACCATCACCAAAAGAACACCCACAGTGAAGCATGGTGGTGGCAGCATCATGCTTTGGGGCTGTTTTTCTTCAGCTGGAACTGGGACCTTAGTTAAGCTAGAGGGAATTCTGAACAGTTCCAAATACCAGTCAATATTGGCAAGAAAATTTATTTAAGTCCAGCTAGAGCATAACCCTTGTAGAGAGATAAACTTTAATATTACTAATACAACAAAAAAGTGTCCAGTGGTGTCCAAACGCATACCAGACCACCGAGATTAGAACATGCTAGTTTAAAATGGGGGATATAACCCTAAATACATGCCCTGAGGCTAGACCCTCTGCCCAGGGGCGACTCCTGATGGTGGAGACCCCCCGTCCTCGAACCTAGGCTGGCAGCTCCTGACTTACCCTATTGAGAAGGGCTGATACTCGTTAATCTAACGATGGACTAATATATGCATGGACAGAGAGGACCTAATACAAAACACAGAGTGCACAATGTATACAACCCTAATGGTGCATAATACCAAGAGGTACACGGTGCAACAGACTATTTATATAAAAGACACCTTCATAAGATAGCAATTGATATCACAGAGTAATTCTGTGACCAACCCCAACGCGTTTCCCCCACGGTGTGGGATCATCAGGGGGTAAATGAATTTAGATATTTGTATGGATAAATAGATTAAGAATTGTCGAACGGAAGGAGGCCCAAACAATGTTGGGGTATCCGTAGAAAGGGTAGGTATGGCCGTTCGGCATGAAATGGTGTCAAATGCCGGTCAATAGTGAGAATAAAAGATTGGACCAGATGACAATCCTGGGAGGAAAAGAAGGAGGAGCAGACACCGCCTGTCTTGATATGTGGACAAGTATATTTCACATGGGCCAACCTCAAAATAGGTATCTGTAGAAAAAAGAGAAGAATACACACATATATATATATATATATATATATATATATATATATGCATGTATTTACACCCAAACACCAATATTAGTTGCGTGAGAGACCACCACCAAAATAGGCCTTGTTCGAGGGATGCCTACTTTCTATACCCATTGGACCTACACTGTGGGGGTCCCATACAATATGACTTTATAATGACCGGCTACTATATATTGTGTTTCAGCCTATCGTTGCTAGTGACAATCATGAATGCTGGTCTCCTTGAACACAATTAACCTCAAGGTTACCCACGACCCTGTGGGCTGTGATTGGGAGACCGACTTTGTCTTTATGTGTGCACTGAAATTCCCCTGGACACAGTGAGTGACTCCCTTGAACAAGGCCTATTTTGGTGGTGCTCTCTCACGCAACTAATATTGGTGTTTGGATGTAAATACATGCATATATATATATATATATATATATATATATGTGTATTCTTCTCTTTTTTCTACAGATACCTATTTTGAGGTTGGCCCATGTGAAATATACTTGTCCACATATCAAGACAGGCGGTGTCTGCTCCTCCTTCTTTTCCTCCCAGGATTGTCATCTGGTCCAATCTTTTAATCTCACTATTGACCGGCATTTGACACCATTTCATGTCGAACGGTCATACCTACCCTTTCTACAGATACCCCAAAATTGTTTGGGCCTCCTTCCGTTCGACAATTCTTAATCTATTTATCCATACAAATATCTAAATTCATTTACCCCCTGATGATCCCACACCGTGGGGGAAACGCGTTGGAGTTGGTCACAGAATTACTCTGTGATATCAATTGCTATCTTATGAAGGTGTCTTTTATATAAATAGTCTGTTGCACCGTGTACCTCTTGGTATTATGCACCATTAGGGTTGTATACATTGTGCACTCTGTGTTTTGTATTAGGTCCTCTCTGTCCATGCATATATTAGTCCACCGTTAGATTAACGAGAATCAGCCCATTCTCAATAGGGTAAGTCAGGAGCTAGGTTCGAGGACGGGGGGTCTCCACCATCAGGAGTCGCCCCTGGGCAGAGGGTCTAGCCTCAGGGCATGTATTTAGGGTTATATCCCCCATTTCAAACTAGCATGTTCTAATCTCGGTGGTCTGGTATGCGTTTGGACACCACTGGACACTTTTTTGTTGTATTAGTAATATTAAAGTTTATCTCTCTACAAGGGTTATGCTCTAGCTGGACTTAAATACAGTATTCCTTACTTTTCAACCCATTATACAGAATCATATCTACAATTGCTGGATTTTAATATTGGCAAGAAAACCTTCAGGCTTCTGCTAGAAAGATGAACATGAAGAGGAACTTCATCTTTCAGCATGACAATGACCCAAAGCATACATCCAAATAAACAAAGGAATGGCTTCACCAGAAGAAGATTAAAGTTTTGGAATGGCCCAGCCAGAGCCCAGACCTGAATCCGATAAAAAATCTGTGGGGGGATCTGAAGAGGGCTGTGAACAGGAGATGCCCTCGCAATCTGACAGATTTGGAGTGTTTTTGCAAAGAAGAGTGGGCAAATCTTGCCAAGTCAAAATGTGCCATGCTGATAGACTCATACCCAAAAAGACTGAGTGCTGTAATAAAATCAAAAGGTACTTCAACAAAGTATTAGTATTAGTATTAAGGGTGTGCACACCTATGCAACCATATTATTTTATTTTTATATTTTTTCTTCACTCTACCTAAAAGATTTTAGTTTGTTTTTCAATTGAGTGGTACAGTTTATAGTTCACATTAAAGGTGGAAAAAGTTCTGAAATTATTTATCTTTGTCTCATTTTTTGACATCACAGAAACCTGACATTTTAACAGGGGTGCGTAGACTTTTTATATCCACTGTATGTGGTATCTTTGTAATCTTACTGACCCATAGAATGAAGGGCACATTTAAGTTTTGCCACAAACGGAACACCGTGGGATTCAATCCCATAAAATTGTGGCGGAATTGCGCTTTTTTTCCCGCTTCCTACTACATTGTATGCCATATTCAAAGGTGGAATAAGAAAGTACAACTTGTCCCACAAAAATAAGCCCTCATACAGCTATGTGAATGGAAAAAAAAAAGTTGTGGTTCAAGGACGATAGAGAAGAAAAATGAAAACGCAAAAAAGAAAAAAACTCCAGTATCCTAAGGGTTAAACATTTATTTATTTTTACTTTTACAGTGACAACTTTTAACCCCTTAGGGGGCTAAGACCTGGGATCTTTTGATCCCTTGTCCTATTCACCCTAATCACCATTCCCCATCATTGCGGCCCGTTGTCTGCTGTATGATACAGCCGGCACCCCCATTTATGGAGCGGGCTCAAGGCAGCAGCCCGCTCCATACATTCCCTGAGCCACAGTGATGTACGGTATACCTCATTTATAGTGAATCGTGACAAATTAGTTCGTAATGAATCAAATTTCTTGTTAAAGTTCATCAAATCGACCAAATTTAAGTTTTCAAAACTTCGCTCATTACTAACCTTCCCCACACTGCCACTGCTGCCGCTACCACCACCATCCTCACACTGTCATGGGGCCACTACTGCCACCACGTCCCCACTCTGTCATGGGGTCACTACTGTTGCTGCCACCATCCTCACTCTGTTTTGGGGTCACTAATGCCACTGCTGTACTGCTGCTGCTGCCACCAGCATCCCCACTCTGTGATGGGGCTACTATTGCCACTGTAGCTGCGTCCACCACTGTCCCCACTCTGTCATGGGGCCACTCTTGTCATCATTACTGCCACTGTTTCTGCTGCCACCGTCCCCACTGTCATAGGGCCACTTTTGTCATGGTTACTACTACTGCTGTTGCTGCCACTGTCCCCACTCTGTCATGGGACCACTACTTGAATCTTGGGGTACTGCACAGTTAAGTCCGTTGTGATAAATTAGACCTGACGCTTTTTTAACCTGTAATACTGACACACAGTAATTCAGAAGCTACTAGAAGGGATTAGCTATGAATCTTGGTGCCCTGTACACTGATATAGATGGTGATAAATTATAACTGCCAGTAATACTGATGGCACAGTACCTATAGAACAAATTAACTATGAATATGGGTGCACTAGAACCTAATGTACACGGCAATGCACTCTCTCTGCAGTCTCCCTGCAGTTTGAGTTCCAAGCCTTCACAATCTGATTGGGCAACCAAGTGGGATGAATATGATTGGGCAGGGGTATACCAGATTCATTGTGATTCGTGACAAATTAATTGGCAACAAATCAAATTACTTGACGAAGTTCTGCGAATCATCCGAATCCAATTTTTTAAAACTTTGCTCATCTCTAATTATAATATACAGAGCACCTTAGAAACTTGAATTTGAAGGAACAAAGTAAAAGTCCTATTTATCAAGTACATCCAAATAAAATTTTAATTTTATTTAATTTTCTGGTGCATATATAGAGAAGGTACTGGCTGTCCTGAAGGATTTTTAGGGTATGGAGACATAGTAGCAATGCTCCATAGAGTAACAATCTCAGAGAAAGAGAACCATCTCGCAAGTCAGACATTGACTCACAGGAGTCACATTCAGAATGTGTCACTACTAAGATGGTTTTCTTTCTCAGGTAGATACCTCTTTGCTTATTATTTTCCATTGGATCTTTGCCACTAAATCTACATACACAGTAGTTCTACTTAACAAGATCCAGTACCTCCTATTAGGTGTACCAAACACATCTCACTCAGACAGCCAGAATTCTACTCTGCACTGATGAGGGGCAAACACTCCAAAACAGTTGTCTGAGGATGGATATGGCTATTTTCTCTTTTCCATATATTGCCCATATGGGGGGGGGGGATTTTTGGGGGGGATTCTTTTGAATTATTATTATCATATTGCAATAACTTTTCTCAATTTACAGTTTTTTTCATTAGCTTGTGGGAAGCTAGGATTTTTTAAATCTCAGGATTCCTTTTCTGGCCTTTCGATGACTATATTCAGCCACCTACATATAGATAAATGGACACAAGACATTACAAAATCCCAGCAGACAGTTCAGTAAGTATTTGTGTAGTGATTTGTGTAGGGAGTATAATAGTTCTTGGATACCTACTTTGTCATTTTTAAAACTCCTTTTTTCACAGTTCCAAAGTTTCCAGAACCAAGTTCAACATCATCCAAAGTAAGTTGTTCTCGTTGTATTTTCACAGTTTGAGCCCTTAGCTCTTCAGGATCTTCATATATTCCACGATATACGTCAGTGTCCATTGGCATTGAATACAATGATGAGCCAGTACCTGTTGGTGATAAATACATATGTGATAAAATACAACTAAAGCCATGCTAAACCCATATGTTAAATACCAGTGCAAAATCTGTAGCAAGGTCCCAACTTACCATATACCATTTCTAACACTGATTTTCTTCTACGTGGGAAGGACAAGCACCATGATGCAACCCCGTGTAAGGTATTACTTTCTCTATGGTGTAGGAGAAGTAGGAGAATTAAATACTTGCTGCAAGGGGCGTGGCCTTGTTGGGCATGTGAGAGGATGCAGCACTGAACGGCTCCCGTCCTGCCTTTCTGTAATCCTCCAACATCCTCAGTCTGCAGCACTACTTATCGTTTCTACAGACCCTGGGCAGCTTCCCTCCTGTGCCAGAATGACTCGCACAGGGAAAAGGGAGAGGGAGCAGAGAGACGTCGGATTTTCGGCAACCGCAAAACAAGATGGCACCCCGGCAGAGGTCTGAAAAAATAAGCTCGCTCCTCCTGTGCCCCCTCTGACACTAACGGTCAACACCCCTGTATACCCCTTAGGGTAGCCCATTCCAAACCCTTCTGGAGGCTCTGAAGAGGTTCTCATGGCCCCCAAAATGTCAGTCTTACTATCATCAGGGGGGAAACGCCCCATCCTGTAAAGTACCAGTCAAACTTATGGAGTTGGAGCACTCTGTTACTATTGGAGATGAGCCCACCATTAAAGATATCTTTACGAAAGTGCAACACTGCAGCAGCTCATTACATATTCTTCATATACATATGGGCAGTCTGCAGGAAAATGTCTACCTCATCAGGCAAGACCTCAGGCAGGTGAATGAGAGGATCAAAGATCATCTACCCCCAGTGAAGAGGGATCTCGGCAGAATTATACATAATGTGTCTTTATTAATGTCCAAAACTGACAACCTAGAAAATAGGTCACGCAGAAAAAATCTCAGGCTGATTGGGGTCTCTGAAAAGGCTAAGTGGTCTGACCCAGGGGTGTTTTTTGAAGATTGGCTGACCCTTAAATTTGGCAAGGACTCTTTATCTTGTGTGTTTGCCATTGAAAGAGCACATAGGGTGCCATTCCGCACTCCGCCACCAGGGGCCCCTCTCGTCCAGTCCTGATGAAGCTGCTGCACTTCCGGAACAGAGATACTATCCTCAAGAAGGCCAGGGATCATCCTGATCTCCTAATCAATGGAAATAAAATATCTATATTTCCGAATTTTTCCGGTGAGGTCCAGCGCAGAAGAGTGAAATTCCAAGATGTGAAATGTCACCTACGGGACTTATAGATTCCCTATTCTATGTTGTACCCTGCTAATCTGCCGGTGGTAGCGCATGGAGAAGTTTGCATATTTGAAACACCGTTGGATGCGACCCAGTGGTTGGAAACCAATGAACGCTCCCTGAAAATGCTTCGGCGAGCACAGGCTGAATATGTCTCCTAAAATTACGTGGGACTTTTTTGGATCCCGCTCGGTTCGCAGGACGCATCCGATAAGTGCAATATATAGTTTTTTTTACCTTGTTACTGTGCTTTCTCTCTTTAGTATTAGACCTCTTAGACGTCTGATAGAACTGTAATAATACTTACTATTGGTTCACAAAAGGTGGTATACTTTTACTAGAGTGCATACGTCTGTTTTAGGCCACTTGGTTGAGAGGACGCATTTTATATAGTACATCATTCGTTTATATGTTGCACACTGCAGACTGTACTGCCTAGGAGGCAGGTTAGAGAAGCAACCTTGCTTAATGTTTATTCAAAATGTTTTTAATAATTTTTTTACTATGCCTGTGCCGGCTACAGGAATGTTTTTTGCTCCATATATTGTTTTTGTTACATTCTTTATGGAGTTCATTTCTGGAAAATTACTTTATGTTTAAACTGTTTATATGGGTTTGGGGATTGGGTGGGTTTAGCGGTGAGACGGGTACACTGATAATCTGGTTTTGGATGGAGAGATGGTCAGAGCACCAGAGTTCCCGAGATATTTATCCTGGCATGACTTATTACCATGAAGAATATGGCTGACAAACTTAGAATTGTAGGATGGAATGTTAGGGGACTGGGAGAGGTGGTGTTTATTGCGCTGCAGCATTATCAGCCTGCAGTGATATGCCTGTCAGAGACACATTTGGTTCCCAACACTACTCACTTGCTACACAAATCGTGGGTGGGCCACTCATATCACTCGTCACTCTCCACGCATTCTAGGGGGGTGAGTGTTCTTATACACAAATGTCTGCCATTTACATGTCACTCATCTCGTATAGATCCTATGGGTAAATATGTGTGCCTGTATTGTACCTGTTACCACTTCTCCTTTATCCTTGTCGTGGTATATATTCCTCCCCCCTATAGTGGTGAAGTTCTAAAGAGATAATGGCCTATGTTGAGGAGCTCCCTCCATGTCCCATTCTAATAATTGGTGATTTCAATACTTGCCCGTCCTCAAGGTTGGACAGGATGGGGGCGTCGGGTGCAGATAGAGACACTAACTTTACCACAGTACTATGAGAGCTTGATTTGCACGATATCTGGTGAGGGAGAAATCCAGACATACGCCGATTCTCCTGTTTCTCCAGCTCTCACCACTCTCTCTTTAGGATTGACCTAGCTATAGGGTCCCCGGATATGTTATCTTTGGTAATGGATGCTACCTATATCCCTATATGCGGACAACTTGCTCATATATGTGGGGTATGTGGAGGGGTCTTTAGGCCCATTAATGTCCCTTATACAAGACTTTGGAGACCAGTCTGATCTTCTTATAAACTGGGACAAGTCCATTCTGTTTCCGTTGGACGCGGCCCCCGCTGGCCACTCCCTCCTGTCCACCCGTTTGCAGGTTGCTCAGTTTCAAGTACATGGGAATTGTGGTCTCATCAAATATTGGGCACTATGTGAAAAATAATGTGGATCCACTTCTAAACAACATGTCTGAAAAAATTAATTCCGGATCCGGCATTCTGGAAACTGATCCGGAATTTTGGACGTATATAATACTGCAGCATGCAAAACGCCATTCAGTGACTGAACTGATGACATCCTGATGCATCCTGAACGGATTTCTCTCTATTCAGAATGCATGGGGATAAAACTGATCAGTTCTTTTCCGGTATTGAGCCCCTATGACGGAAAAGAAAACGCTAATGTGAAAGTACCCTTACATGTACAACAGTCCCATTGCTGCAACAGATTCTCACCTATGGCTCTCACCTATGACTACCTCGAGTAGTGATGAGCGGCAGGTGCCATATTCGATTTCGACGAAATTCGCGAATATTCGATAGAATATTCATTTTATATTCGTCGAAATTGAAGTTAAAATCGAAATTCGATTATTATAACTTGAATTAATCGAATTGTGATTTCAACTTGGACCTGGTTTATTATGGTTAGCTTGGTAGAATTAGCGAATATGACGAATGTATTCGTCATATTCCACAAAACGAATATAACAAATGTATTCGTCATATTCCACAAAACGAAGATAACGAAGTATTCTGCATCTTCATTTTAGCTACCTATTCATCAACTTCGCTTTTATAAATAGTATAATTATAATAATTATCAGGTATTATAATTATTCTATTATTATTTTTTTTTAAAAGCAGTCATATAATCGCATAGCGAATTAAACTTAGCTGTCTCTATAGTAAACTTTCCTATATGATTGCTAGAATTAACGAAGTTGACGAATAGGTAGCTAAAACGAAGATGCAGAATACTTCGCTATCTTCGTTTTGTGGAATATAACGAATATATTCGTCATATTCGCTAATTCTACCAAGCCAACCATAGTAAACCAGGTCCAAGTTGAAATCGCAATTCGATTAATTCAAGATATAATAATCGAATTTCGATTTTAACTTAGGAGAGTAGCCTTTAAGTAAAAATCGAAATTCAATTATTATAACTTGAAATAATCGAATTGCGATTTCAACGTAATTCTCAAATCCGACAGTACATTCTAGTATATGGAGACGCTCCCATGGTGATGGGGACGCTCCATGAGCACGGAAGTCGGCAGAAGCGGCAACGGGCACTGACTGGAGCAGCCAGGAAGCCAGGAATCCAAAGGACAGGTAAGAACAACTTCAGGGAAGTGGGAAAGAAAGAAATATAACGATTAAAAAAATAAAATAAAAATTAAATAAATTCAAAATATCGAATTTATATCACTATATTCAAAATATTCGCGAATTAGCGAAGTGCCGATATTTGCGAAAAAAATTAGATATTCGAATATTCGCGCTCAACACTATCCTCGAGTGGACTAATATCGTCTATATACAGGAATCTGTTCATGAAATCTGTGAGGCATGACTCCTTGGTGGTCAAACAAAAATGGGAGGAGGAGGTTGGTTATATATCAGAGGATCAATTGAAAGCCGTACTGGGCAGCGTATGTTCCAATTACTTCTTGTTCACCGTGTATACCGGACTCCATCCTTTCTGTTCAAGATTGGGGTTAGGAATGATGCTTCCTGCCCTAGATGTGGGGAGAGTCCTGCATCCCTGATGCACATGTTCTGGAAGTGTACGGAGCTTCGGATTTCCTGGACAGGCATGCTAACCTGTATTGAAGATGCTTATCACATTGTGGTCCCGCCTGGTCCGAGGACATGTGTGTTGGGACTGTTGGACATTACAAATCGCAATTCGCACCTGGGGTTGCAGCATTTGCTCTTTCAGGCCAGGAAATTAATTGCTAAATACTGGCTAAGTCCCAGCCCTTTTCTGCTGTTGAATTTTTTATTTAGATTATTTGTCTGGAAAAAGTATATATTAAAGGGTATATATTAAAAGGCAGTGCTTGGCCAAGTTCACAAAAATCTGTGACAAGTGGGTATCTTATAGGATCAATGCGGCATAGTTTGGCTTATGGTTGCCTTGGCTGTGATGGGAGGAGTGGCCTCGGAGCTGCGCGTGATTTTTGAGTTTGCACATACGAGACCAGGATTGGGAATGATAACTATCGTGGGTGATCTGGGGCGGAGGAGTTAAGAGACAAGTTTATCATGGAAAGTAAAGGTGCTAAGACCTTATCCAGGGTGACAGTTCTATCTTCTTCAACGTTCTGACACACGCTACCTATACAAGTGTTATAGTACCCGTCTCATCGCTGGGAGGTGGGGTATGGGGGGAGCAGTTTATTTTATTTTGTGTTACATATCAAAGGGTATATTTTTTTTTTTTTTTGCTTTCAATATTGAACTATGGATGTCAATTATGGAAAAAGTCTTGACAATTTTCTAAATGCCAAATTTGATTGTCTATACTCATCCCTTTTTTTTTTTTTTTTTCCTGTATCTTGAATACTTGTTTAATAAAAAATATCTGATTTAAAAAAAAAATACGTGCTGCCAGGTTCACCCACACAGCTTATGGGGGGGCGGTGCAGCAGGACGCCCATTGAGCTGCTTATTTTAACATAGAGAATGTCCAAAGTGGGCAATGCTTGCAGAGAACCATCTGCCTAATCCAGTCACCAGCTATGCATTGCTATGAATGAACATAATTTTTTTTTTCACCTGCAGAGAAATCAAAGTTATTGTTTTAATCAGCATGATCAACCCTCCCAGACAATATGACTGGTTTAATTGGGTTGATCATGCTGACAAATGCTCTTTAAGCAACTTTAAACAGATGCAAAGTGGAGCAACATCTCAAGACAGAAGCGTTAGATTTAAAGATACAACAAATTTATTATTAACCATCGAGTGACATTTGATAAATTTGTTGCAAATTACTCCGGCAAACCTGACTTAAAAAATTCCGTCATGATATGTTTTGACAGATAGTAAATTAAAATTGTAACCTACCTTTTTCATCTAGTCTCATTCTAGACACGTAGGGGTTTGATGAAGAAACACTTCCAGCTCGTGCAACATTAGCGGTCTGGAATAATTGTGCACAGGGAATACTTTTAACAAAAACTTCTTACATAATGTTATAATAGTTACATTTGAATCTGTTTACGTTTGTAAATAAAATTTTACACCAAAAAATGTGTAGGTCCAAAAATAAGATCATATAGGTAGCCATACACATTAGATTATTGTGGCCCAAACTCACTGAATTCGGTGGTCTCGGCTAACCAGCTAATGAGAATGTCCCAATGTTGAGGGAAAAAAGTGTTGGTCAAGTTGAATTTCAACATGAATTATCCTTAGTTCTCACTGGAGATAAACAGCCACAAGAGGTGTCTAGCAGAAGCTTATTCCTCTCTCCAAACTGAGAACACATTTATGGGATAAATTAAGAAGAATAGCTGTTTGCCAAATGATTATGGTGTGAGTAAGTTTCACAGTGTGCAGAGTTCAGATTTATAGTGTATACATAAGAGGATCATTATATGTAATATAGAGTCACCGAGATCCCTGGAATACAAGGATATACTAATATACTTATATATAATATACTAATATAGGCACACAAAAAAATGTAAATATAACAGATTTGTGTATAATGCTTCAGATGCTATGTAAAGCATTTTCGTGTACTAACTGGGATGTGCACCATGTCTGCCGTATTTGTAAAAATGTTTGCTTCCAGTGAAAAAGTTGCCAAGGAGAATGCACACCAAAAATGGTCTAGATTATCTCGAGAACTAAAATGTTCTAGTTCTAGTATTGAAGAAGCATGTAAATTGTGTAACTGGAAAACTGAGATAGGGGCCTTCTGTTATAGTATATTGTGATATTACAAAATAGCGGAACACTACTTTTAGGGGCCCAGCTATATCCTTCCTTATGAGAACAGTATTGGCTGTGAAACATTATGTAATGTCATCATTGCTTAATTTTAGTTTTAATGCATATGTATGAAGAAAAACTTGACGATTTTTTTTTCCATAATTATAGTTTATGATATGACTGATCTCATGTACACTCACAAGAAATAGTTTGGAACTCTATACATTACCTTTAAACTGTTATGCACTTACATACCTGGTTACATGAAATCAGTCTTTTTCTTATTGTAGCAATAATAATTGTGCTAATTATAATTATCAAAGCAATAGTGTTAAGAATGTCTATATAGTTACAGGGACTATAAAAAGTATTCACATCTTATGCATCTTTTCCAAGTTTTATTGTAAAACAACAGGAAAACAAATCTGTTAACAAATTGTGTTATGTGATCTTCATTTTTTACAGTAATTAATAGTTAATTAAGCAACTCCATGCTTATCAAATCAAGTTTGGGAAGCTCCACGAAAGACATAAATAAGTGGCTTGCTAATATGTCATTTATAATATTTTCTTATTTTTTCTCATACCAGTCAATATAGCCACAGTTTGACTCTGTCCAGAAGTTAGGTGATCGTATCTTCCAATGGCTGCATTCGCTCGACATGCAGTATTTATCCTGTTATCCATGGGATCCAGGAATATCCATTTACCATGACTACATAGTTCAGTGGAGAACTATTCTTGCCACCACTATGGCAAACATGAACCATCACCATTAAGTGATTGTAGAATACATATACCTCTTTCTAGAACTACTGGTGAGCCACATGAGGAGAGCTAAAGGGCCCTGTTTAAAGAGGACCTGTCACACAAAATTTCTGTGCAATCTGAAAGCACCATGTTATAGAGCAGGAGAAGCTGAGCAGATTGATGTGTTATTGTGGGAAAATATATAGTAAAACTGTAATTTATATATTTATGCCTTTGTTTTTTTCCACCTTCTGTAAATACGTACTGGTACAGTGAGGAGGTGTTATCAGTGACTGATAGCATTGTGTTTATTAGAGTGTATACAGAGATAGCTGTCAGTCACTGATAACATCTCCTCCCTGTACCAATAGCTCTTCACAGGAGAAAACAGAGACATAAATGTATAATTATAAGTTTTGATGACTTTTTTCCCACTAAAATATACATCAATCTGCTCTGCTTCTCCTGCTCTATAAGATGGGGCTTTTAGATTGCATTGCATGCTATAATGAGATTCTGTAGGCTGACAGCTAACTCTCCAACCCCCAATACACATGCCTGCTCAGCTTGGCCAAGCATCCATATGATATGACTTGGGGAGGAGAGAATGCTGTTGTCAGATTCTTCTGGCATTAGCTTATCCTCCCAAGACCATAAAGATCAGTCAATTGAAATCTAACTGCCTGATCCTTATCTCCTCTGACATCTGTCCTCAGGGGAAAGTTGGGAGCAAAAGTTAAGCTGACATTTATTTAATGTGTGTAGTCATTTTAAAGCCAAACGATTGTTCAGCCAACAGCTATCTTTCCATACAAGTTCAGCTAAATGTGTATGTGTATTCCATGACAAAAGCAGAGAAAGCTACTGCCAGACACTTCTGATGGTGGCTTATCTCCCAGAAGAACAAAAGGATCAGGCAACAGTATTCATTTCGCCCTAACCTTGTCTTCTCAAATATCATCTGTCGAGGGAGAGTCGGAAGGTCCCCACACACATTGATGTGTCTCCCGAACCTGCTGCACCCAGACAAAAGACTAATGTGTATGGCCAGCGTAAGAAGCTAATACAGCTGAGGTGGAATGTTAGGTTTTTCACTGGTTACAGCTGTAAAAAGAAAAGAATCTAAAAAGAAAAGAAAAAAGGAACGGCCAAAAAACAATGTCAGGTAGCATCGAGATGATAATATATCTAGGTAGCATCGAGTGATAATATAACTGTAGACCTCTGCAGTTCTACTGAACTAAGCTATCATTATAAAAACTCAGTAGAACAGCAGGGGGTCCTGGTCTTGCAACTATAATACTGACTATAAAATCTTGCTATACTTTATTATGGGCATCTGAATGCAGTCTTAAAGGGGTTTCCCACTAATAATCATTTTTTATTATGTGCCTGCAGAATGTTCCCTGAAACAGAAGATTCATACTTACATACTCCATGCCGCTCTGGTGCTGTCTCCATCATCTGGCTGGCTATGAGCCATACACTGTTCCAGCCAATGACTGGCTTCAGGGGTGATGTGGCCACAAGCAGCACGTCACCTCTGAAGTCATTCATTGGCTGTAGAGGTGCATGTGAACATGCTCATGGCAAGCCAGATGGAACAGCGCAGGGACCGCAAGATGGAGGCAGCACTGAAGACCAGAGCGGCATGAAGCAGATAAATATGAATCTTCTGTTTCAAGGGGCATGCAGCAGACACTTGATAAAAAATAATTACTAGAAAACCTCTTTAAAAGGGTATTCTGGGACACAAGTATTGATCACCTAGCTTCAGGATATCTCATAAATATCTGATCAGTGCAGGTTGAACCCCTGGCACCCGCACAATTCAGCTGTTGGAAGGGACCACAACACTCTGGTGATCCCAGCATTCTCTTCCTCGGCCTGTAATGTCACATATATCGGTCAAGTGACCTTTAGGCAGCTCAGTACCATTCAAGTCGATTAAGGGAGATTGAAATGCAATACCAAGCACAGCTGCTATAAATGCGCTTGGTATGCTATGAAGAGGCTGCAGTGCTAGGGGTCAGACCCCCACCGATCTGATATTGACAACCTGTCTTGAGGATAGGTCATAAGTATTTAATTCCTAGAAAACCCCTTCAACATCTTGCAGCAGCCATATCAAACTCTAGATCTAAATCCAGCTGAGTTCCTGGACTTAAATTGGTTGTATCACTTTAGCAAGTGGCATTTATTATGTAGAGAAATTTACCACAAGCAACTTACTAAGGGGCGGACTGGGAACTTAAAGTGGCCCTGGAAAAAAACACTTAAAGTTGCCCTGTTTTGTAGTTGGGTCCAAATTGATGGAAGGCAGGGCCAGCAATATCATATTTTGGCACATTATACCACCCCAACAGAGCCATATACCACAGGCCACCACAAAATACTGTCAGCAGCACAAGATACATCCCCAAAAACTTTCACTGGCCGGCCCCCTGGGCATCGGCCCACTGGAAAATTTCCCTGTATGGTCTATGGCCAATCCACCCCTGCACTTACTAATGTATTGTAATTGTCCATGTTGCCACATTTGCTGGATTGGTTCATTTTTCCATCTTATTATACACTGCTTGTTTCCATGGTTACAACCACCCTGAAATCCATCAGAGGTGGCTGTGCTTGCACACTGTAGGAAAAAGTGCCAGCATCTCTGGTGGCCGGGACCGTGGGAGCTCGCATAGGCTGGTACTTTTTTCTACAGTATGCAAGCATGGCCACCGTTGATGGATTGCAGGGTGGTCATAACCATGGAAACAAGGAGTGTATAATGCGATGGAAAAATGAACCAAGCCAGCAAAGAAAGCAATATGGACAATCACAATACATTAGTAAGTGCCTTGCATTAACTTTCTCTTCATAAAAAATGCTATTTGCTGAAGTAACAAAACCCCCTTTTCTCCTCTGCAATTTGACATGGCTTGAACAGTTTTGCAAAAAATTAGGAACATTGCAGTGTCCCCCATGCATTGATCAATTGAGAATCAAAGCTGTAAAGGATGCCAACAGTACTATAACAAATGCTGATTTGAATGGAATGAGTGGTCCTGTATTCAATTATTTTGTGTTTGTAAGGAATCTTTGTAGAGAGTCTTTAAATAGTCATTTTCTTTTGACCAGTTTAACCCTCTAAACAGTCACATCAAAATTGGAAAAAAGTCTCCTTAAAATGTCACTTTTTAATTGTTGATTTTGATTGATGGGTGACGGGAGATTTATAACATGCACAGAAGTCCATGTAACCTTCCCCTGGGACATGTACAGGTAAAACAAGGAGACATAATCTTTTTGTCTTTCCTCCTGCAGCCTTTCAGCACTCCCTCACTGCTCTTCCTCCTCCAAGCTGGCAGAGATCACTCCCTTTTATATCTCAAGCTGGGTAGCGCCTACAGATGTTTGACCATGTTTTAAAGCTGTCAATCTAAGCATTTAAACAAGACTACAGTGCTAGCTGAGATACATGGAGCGATAAAGCAATTAGAAATCCATTTGGGAATGAAAGCTCCAGATATATATAGCTTTCACTGGGACCCATTTCTAAGGGCTGTAACTTACAATGTTTTGGGTCTAGTGACATGATCTTGGTCTTGTTTAAAAAATTAGATTTTTAAAACAAGATTACAATTGTGGATCTAGTTCAACCACAGCCTAAGAAATAGATCTCAGAATACCCCCCAGAATACGAACATTGTTTGGGATAATTACTGGGGATGTTAATGAAATTATGTTACTCAATAAAATATGAAAAATGTCAAACTGGTGAATACTTTTTATAGGAACTGTAGGTTTACAAAATATACCTTTACATTTTTTGGTTAGGTCAAATTCACACATGGCAAATTTTTTTTGTAGCCAGTACAAAACCCATTCCCACATTGTGAAAAAATCTGCTTCTATTTGAAGGCATGTTGTAGATTTGGAAATCTACAGCAAACACTAATCTCTTGCAGATTCCCTGCGGAAATGCTGTATAATGTCATACATTGTATGGAAATTAGTGAAGTCAGCGTTAAAATCCATATCAAACAAACATTTTTAATTTGTTCATTTACAGATCCCCTGTATGTGTCTTTATTCTTGGCCAGAGAAATGCAAATAGTTACTAAAACAGACATGTCAGAGAGATGATTTAGCTGAATATAGATGAGTCCTTCCATATTTTTACTCTTGACCCAGGCTAGCCCAAGATGAGATCAGTCTCATGACATGATCAGCATTGAAATAAAACTTTTGTGTTGCTCTGTTTGAAGTGGATAGCAACACTAAAGTTGTTTTTTTTTTTTTTTTAGTGCTAGTCATGTCATGAGACTAATCTCGTCTTGGGCTAGCCTGGGTCAAGAGTAAAGATATGGAAGGACACATCTATATTCAGCTAAATCATCTCTCTGACATTTCTGTTTTAGTAACTATTTGCATTCCCCATGTAAATACAATTCTGGATCATCTATTTTTATGACTCTATGTTGCACCAATCCTCTATTATTCCTGACAACGTTATGAATGAATTGCTGGCAGTTTGCAATGTAGTCCAGGTGGGTGTTACCAGTTTGGGGTGTGTCCCTGCACAGCCTAAATCTGGCAGCACTAATTGGATAATAAAAGACTGTGCAGGGACACCCCCGCACCTGGTTACCCCGTTCTGGACCTTCATTGCAAATTGCTAGTAATTCTTTCATAATTTCTAGCAAGAATAATAAGGAATGGTAAGTCATAAAAATAAATGCTCCAGAATTATTGGAAGAATACAAATAGTTGCTAAAACAGACATGTGAGGAAAGGTTCTCTTTCAGGGATTTTTAAATGTTGCAGATGTGAATTAGCATTAGTTCATATATATCTATATGAACTCCACTCAGATATATTCAGAGATTTTTGTGACCTGTGAACATACTCTTCCTGAGAATACTTCTATAGCAAATTCACAATATTTGAATATGGCCTAATATATATTATTAAGCGAGTTGTTAGAGGGTCAGAAGCACTCAGAGGATTTAGTAGGTAACCACACAGTTAGTAGGATTAAAGCAGCGCTGCTGGTTTCGCCAAGTATAAAAAAAATTACAGTGTTTCTAGAATTGTTCAACATGTCCATAATTGCAGAGGGCTAAGGCTTTTACAATCCGTTGCTTACTCCTGTTGCTAATGTAAAAGAGCCTCAAAGATGGCTAATGTTTGAATTATCCATATTTTACTGTTAACATAGGAGCCACATTTACTAAATGGCTTCTAAACAGAAGATTGAGTCTAATCATTTTAGTTGGCAGCTGCAAGGACTTGCTTTAGTAGTGGCATTAAACTGGTGCTAAGTAATAGACGGAAATGTATTTATATACCAAAGTGGCTCCCGAAGCTTTGTGAAGAAAATGGCTGGCATCGAAGGCTAACAGGCTGTTTAAAACCGTAGGAATCAAAAGAAAATGTATCACATATTTCATTTTATTCCCCAATCATAGGTACATGAAACAGAAATATGTGTTTGTATGTGTTTTACGTGTTGTAGACATTTATCTTTCCTTATATTTACTGGGGGTGGCCATATTTAATGTGCCATATATTGTTTGGATAGACACAGAATAAAGGTGTGTGCTTTATGTTCGCTTCAATGAATAGACACTGAGAGACAGAAATGTATCCCTAGACGTACATAGGTACCCATACACATTAGTATAAAGTTGAGTAAAACAGATGATCACAGAAAGATTGTTCATGGACAAAAGGATCTTTCTTTGAAAGAACATTCCCAGAAAGATATTTTGCCCATCAGGTAAACAACTGTAACAGCCAACATGGACTCAAGTGTGTCAAAGGTTCACCAAATGTTTGTTTCTTCAACTCCTGTTCAACCATCAATCAACTTCTATCTAATGTGTATGGCCACCTTAAAAGGTCTGTGGGGAGTGATGAATCCCAGCCCCGTCCTCAGATATCAGGGAGGGACAGGATAGATGCAAGTGTGTTACATTAAAACAATGAAAATAATTTGTTAATAAAAATCTTGATTTTCTAAATATTATTTTTTTTATAATACTGTACAATGCCTTCAAATTTCTTTAATAGCAGGCCCTTTTAATATAAAATATTCATAGTACTACACCTTAAATTTTTTTTTACCATTTCACATTTTCTCAATATTTTGAATTCTATATAACATTTCGGATACAACAGGTGCATGAATCCTGCAATGCTGCTTTAATGCAAGCCGTATAAGCAAAGCACTCAAAGCTGCTAGTAATTTAGAAAGCTTTGAAAGCGTGTGAATTCTGCACCTTTTTGCAGCCAGCCTTGGGAAAGGAGTAGGATTTGAATCTTGAGATTATTCCACCTGCTGACCAATTCTAGAAACCATAATGTCAGAGAGAAAAAGTAAACACCCTTTTACAAAATGCAAGTCATTGCTGTTCTAATAAGCCATGTGTCCATTACTGACTGATATTCTTCTATTACATGGAGTAGGACAGTGGTTTACAAGGACCTTAGTGTTCCACCAAGGCATCTCAGGGTTCCACATGATAAAAATGGCTAGTGGTGGGCCAAAGGTTAGACATGGTGCCTATTTCATATAGACAGTTATAGACAAAAAGATCCAGTGCTGGAGCAAGTAAATCCCCCACAGCGTTACACGCTACTGAGATAGACAACAGTCACTCACAATGGTGGGCTGTGGACAAATGGAAGGAGAGCCGTAGGAGCCTCTCATACTTATGTCAGTGTCATTTAACACTTTGGAGCTTCATCATTTATGAACTGTCGTAAATTCTTGCCCTTCACTGTGACATCTAAATCACCACTTAGAAACATTTATCTTCGTGTCTTTCCTAAGCATGTGACTCAGATTTTGAGCTGAGTGATTTAAGCTGTTTTATTGCATCGGAAGAAGGGATCTTCATGATTTCTGTAATTCAGTATAATGCAGGAATTGATTAATCCATAATGCATCAACCAATGGGTTTTCCTGATAAACAGAAATTTGTGGGTGCAGAATCAGAGTGTTTTAAAAAACATATAGGAACCAATACACACCTCCACCAATCCCCCACTGCTGCTGTTCCAATTCTGCCTCGGTGGCTCTCTACTTCCAGCTTTACAAGCAGGGAATGGCTCGTAATGCCTCTCAGCCAGTCACTGGCTGTAATGGTAACCTGCCTCGGCCAGCAATTGGCTGAGCAGGCATTATGAGATGCCTGCTGCCAGTAGAAAGCATCAAAAAACAAGTAGCGTCAAAAAACGGGGAATAGTGGCGGGGAATAGGTGGAGGTAAGCATTTTTTATTTATGCCACAAATATTTGCTTAGCTGGAGACCCACTTTAATGTGGTTACTTACAAACATATTTTAAAACTTCTTAAATATATATTTGTTATATTAAATGTACATCGCACTGTATTTTCCATATGAAAATAGTTTTTGACTCACTTATTCCGATTGCTTTTAAGATAAAGATGAAGGATGCAAGGTGAAGACCAGAACACATATGTATTACAGGTTAATATAATCGCTGTATAGTATGTATTTACTTGCTATGAACATTGTGTACCACATTTGCAATTTTGCTTACCCTCATAGGAAGCTTAGGAAGCTCAAATTCACGGAAAGTAAAGGGTCCTTCAAAATAAAAAATAAAAAAATTATAATAATTTAACCTATTCCATTATCATTACTGCCTTACTGTGCATTTATTAGAATGTCATGCAATAATAAACATGTACAGCCCTGGAGCAAGGATACTTTGGAGTATGGACGTTTGTGGACATTTGCCCCTACTGCTGCAATGCAAAGCCATTAACACATTACTTTAGTGCACTTTGAAGGGTTAAGTTGCACTGTCATTTATGCTATTTTGTAACTTATACTGTTCTATATTGTTGAATTGCATTTTATATAATACAGTTTATCCTATTCATTTACACTGTATTTGTACTGAATTGTGAAACGGTTTGTAGTACTTGAGATCCTGGGGATACTACAATTGTATATAGTTTGGTTTATATTGTTCACGCACCGTACCAGATACCAGGACTCAGATGCACTTGAGCGGTGCCATGTATGGGCCCTGTGCTTACAGGACATTGCAAAAGTCGAGTGGACAACTACGATCATCATTCAAGACACCGCTGTGAGGTGAGGGACTACGACTAAGACACTCATCACACAGAATACTACCAGGCCAGTACAATACAAGTGCTTAACTGCAGCCAACCAACCTGCCTCTAGCATCCATACTGGTACCAGAAGATTTCACTTAAAAACTGTTGCTATTGAATGTTTTTGAAGTTCTACATTGCACTGAAAATATGTTCAATCCTGGCCTCACTCTTCAATACTACATTTCCACTGCACTAATCCCCAGTGAACGAGATCAGGGAGTACACCATGACACAACACTTCAACAGGTCCACTACCACACCTATACTCTGCTCTGGCTGCTCCGGGGCTTACTACAGGTTAATACACAGACAGTTCGCATTAAGAGACTTGGGGAATTTCCAGCCTGTGCACTGAGAAGCTAGTAATTTTCCACTGCTGTTATAAGGGACTATGCTGAACTGAGTTTTGGAGGGAAAAGCCAGACACAGTAAACTTTTGATTGGTTTAGCTCTGTCAGATGACTGGCTTAGGTATGTCAGTGTCACGTGGCGGTTTACTTTGATACTGCATTGCCATGTAGGCTGGCTGCCTGCTCTCTCACATAGTGGCTGTGGTTAACATTTTCCCATGTATGCTGGTTACTTGTGTTGTGCATGCTGGCTGTGGAATTCTGTAGATATGTGCGAACAGTTCCATATGACTTGTATGCTCTCTATGCTTGTTCATATAAGGGTTAATGTTCCCTTGGTCTGTGTGTCTGAATATCAGATGGCCAGGTGTCTTAATTTCTCTGCCATTTAGACCTTTGGGCAGAATGCCTGGGAGATCAGTCTCTCTTCTGTCTCCAGGACAGCTGAGTGTTGTGTGCTTTCTATCCTGAGCAGAGTGTTTGTGACTTCGGCCCTGACTTGTGTGGTCAGCTTGATTGTTCATTGATGTTGCATATGTCGGCAATGTCTGATACCTTTTCATCGTGTCTTTGGTTATATCCTGGTCTGCCTGTGAACGCCATGCTTCCTGTGTGTACTATGATCCACAGCGGTTCCGGGATTCTGTGTCTTTGGTCAGGTCTTGTGATCTGTCATGTCTGTTTAGTATGCTTGGGTTCAGGCTGTGTGAACAGGTCCCTGCAGTACTTACTGCGGGTGCTTGGACTAGGTCCCTGCATATAGCCAGCATAGGCACTTGGGGGCTGCCATTTAGGACAGATCGTCCAAGTAGGTAGGGACAGTGGTGCAGGTGGATATTAGGTCTGCACTGTTCCTACCCATATATTCTGTTTGATTATGATTACATGTTTGTCTTGTAACCATTGTTGAATAAACCATTAGTTTTTTGCCTATTCTGTGTCCTGAAGTCTTGTCGGAGTACACTTATTATATGTTTAATTGCTCTCATTATCCCCTAAACATGTCCATAAGAAGGTTTTTTGCAGTCTGACAACTATTTTGTCATTCCTATTCACTTGTATTGAGGCCCAATACAAGTCTACGGTATTCTTGAACTGCAACATTGTTTTTGTTGTGCTTCTTTAACATCACCCCTCCAAATAGAAGGTTCTAGATTAGTTAGAAACTGTACAAAAAGGAGAACAGTCAGAGTCCCTAGTTGTCTGCAGATAGGGACCAGTGTTTAGTAGTACAGACTCTACCAGACTGCACAAGTGACCAGAAGAAGATGCAGAGATGGGGATACTCTGTCACAGACCCTAGGTCACTAGACCATTGACCAGGGAGGCTGCCAGACGACTGAGCCACAGACCCTGGGCCACCAGCCCTTGCATCCCTTACGCCTATTTCAGTGGTGCCCCTGAATGTGCGGCCCTATGCAGGAGCCTTGGTTTTCCATACCAGTTTCATTTGTAAAACTAACTTGAACACTATCATTTATGGCGACAGAGTAAGCTAAAATGTATTTTCTGAATGACAGAAACATTTTCCATACGTCAGAATTATATTACAGTACATATTCCTCTCAAGTGATAATTATTATATGCTATTACTGTAGTGCATAACAGGTATCACTAGAGAAGTTATCTGCATATTTTTTGCCAAATATCAGGTATGAACAGGATAGTCTGAAATGTAAATTGGATATGCGTGTGTTTGTGTGTGTGTAGTGCAAACTTTTGGTGCAACGGATTTGACACTGTCATCTAGATGCTGGTAAACATATGGGTCATGATATCAATAATTGGTCTAACTATGCACAGAGGGGTGATTAGGTGAGCAAGTTCTCATCTTCTTACTTCTTTTCTGGAAAAAAATTACTCCCCATTTGTGACAATAAGAGAGCAAGTATGATCTCTGATTGATGTGGGGGATGGGGGAATTTTATGTTATGCTTTCTCTCACATCTGTGTTGGAGGAGGATTTGAAATACCCCAAACCAGGGTTACTGAAAAAGGACAAATGATGTAATGTTATTTTGCTAAGTTAAATGTTATTTGTTATATTGGTATACGTAATAGCATTGTATTGACAATTAAGAGTTAATATTAACACCTTGGTTCATCCTGTTAGGTTGCCAGGGGATTTTCCTGGGTCTGTACTTGTCACTACGAGAGCTTTGAGACGTTCTCACAGCTCTGTGTCTCCACCCCTGTGATGATGTCACTTAGAGTTTGGAGGTGTTCTCACTGTTCTGTTTCTCCGCCCCTGTGATGAGATCTTTACTCCCAGCTGTCTCTCCTGCGTTTGATTTCCCTGCCTTTAAATCACCCCTCCTCCTATTGCAGGGCGTGGATTATATTTCTCTTTTCAGTTGTAGCTCTGCCTTGAGTATCTTCACTTCTTAAGCTACTAGTTCTCTGGACCTGTGTTCTGCTGCTGCAAGCACTCCGGATATTGCCAGCGGCCCTTGGATCCGTCTTCTCTGCGGCTGCAGCTCCATCAGCTAAGTGTGCAGACTTTGTTGTGTACCTGGTGATTTCCTGACTGGATCTGAGGTGGCCACGGTTCCCTCCATATTCTGAGCAGGGCATCGGTGGCCGTGCCCCTTCCACTATTGTAGGGGTTACAGGGCTCATCAGTCTAAGGTACGCGGGCATGCCTCGTTCCACCATTTGGATCCGGGCATGTGCTTTAGCAGCATAGGGAGAGTGTTGAGGGTCTGACAGGGGTCACCCTTTCTCTTCCCTAGTTTGGGTCTGGTCAGTAGCTCTTCTTACTGTGTATGCTCTGGTTACCCTTAAACAGCCGTGACATTATAATCCACCAAAACCGTCCTTGTTGACATGGATCCGCTTTCTGACCTGGTTGACCGCATGCAGGGTCTTTCTTTGGAAGTAGCGGATCTCCGTCAATCTGTGACTCAGCTACAAGCATTGGGCTCTGCTCCGGCTCATGGAGTCTGTTGTGAGCCAAAGGTCTCACTTCCGGAAACATTCTCCGGGGGCAGTGAGAATTTTGTTCGCTTCAGAGAGGCATGTAAACTCTATTTTTGTTTGTGTCCCCACTCCTCTGGTAATGAGGAACAGAGGGTGAGGATTGTCATCTCCCTGCTCAGAGGTAATGCTCAGACTTGGGCTTTTTCGCTGCCATCAGGGGATCCTTCCCTTCGATCCGTGGAAAGATTTTTTGTGGCCCTGGGGCAGATATATGATGACCCGGATCGTGTTGCTCTGGCAGAATCGAACTTACGTGTTCTATGCCAGAATAAACTGTCTGCGGAGCTTTATTGTTCTGAATTTCGGAGATGGGCAGCTGATTCAGGCTGGAATGATGCTGCACTCCGGAGTCAGTTCTGTCATGGTCTCTCAGAGGGTTTGAAAGATGCCTTTGCTTTCCATGAGAGACCAACGTCCTTAGAGTCTGCCATGTCATTAGCGGTACGCCTTGACAGGCGTCTAAGAGAAAGAAACGAGTCCTCTCAGTCCAGCCATTGTCAGTCTAGGGGCAATGGTGCGGACTCATTCAGTATGCAGGGGTCTCATCCTGTCTCGCTCCCCTCTGAGGAGGAGCCCATGCAGCTAGGCCGATTTGCCCCTGATAAAAGAGGATTTAGTCCTCAGAATATGGTGTGTTTTTGTTGTGGGGGCATAGGTCCTTTGGCAAATGTTTGTCCGTCTAGGAGATTCCTGAACTGTACTAAGAGCGATAATAAGAGAAAAACCTCAAGAGGTAGATCATCAAGTTCTGCTTCATCTGCTACTTTGGGCAAAGTTGATGTGGGAATTGATGCTTTTCCTTTGACCTGCAGTTCCCGTTTTCTCCTGTCTGCCAGGGTGGCGCTAGAGAGCAAAGTCATGCCTTGTGAGATTTTTGTCGATAGTGGAGCGGCCGTCAATCTTATTGACACTCAATTTGTAGCCTTGCATGGTTTTCAGGTTTGTACATTAGAAAAGGATATACCTGTTTTTGCTATTGACTCTGCCCCACTCTCGCAGAGATCTCTGAAAGGCATTGTTCACAATATCCGGCTAGCTGTAGGTGACACTCATGTGGAGGAGATATCTTGTTTTGTCCTTAACGGATTGCCTTCTCCTCTAGTTTTGGGGCTACCCTGGCTCACTAGACATAACCCCACTATTGATTGGCAAGGAAGGCAAATAAATGAGTGGAGTGACTTTTGTAGAGAGAATTGTCTCACAGCCACTCTTGCAGAGGTGTCTACTAAAACTCTGCCATCATTTCTCTCTGATTTCTCGGATGTGTTTTCCGAGAGCGGTGTTCGGGAGCTACCTCCTCACCGGGAGTTTGACTGTCCCATTAACCTCATTCCCGGCGCCAAGCTGCCAAAGGCACGCCTCTACAATCTCTCACAACCGGAAAGACTCGCAATGCGAACCTATATCTCCGAGAGTCTCGAGAAGGGGCATATTCGTCCCTCAAAGTCGCCTGTTGCCGCGGGTTTTTTTTTTGTTAAAAAAAAGATGGCTCTCTGAGACCTTGCTTAGATTTTAGGGAGCTGAACCGTATCACGATTCGCGATCCCTATCCCCTTCCTCTGATCCCGGACCTCTTCAACCAAATTGTTGGGGCCAAGGTGTTTTCCAAATTGGATCTGAGAGGCGCGTACAACCTGGTCAGGGTCAGAGAGGGGGATGAATGGAAAACGGCCTTTAATACCCCTAACGGGCATTTCGAGAATCTCGTTATGCCTTTCAGGCCTGATGAATGCTCCGGCCGTCTTTCAGCATTTTGTTAATAGTATTTTCTATCATTTAATGGGGAAATTTGTATTGGTGTATCTTGATGATATTTTGATTTTTTCCCCTGATGTTCAGACCCATCAGGATCATCTTTTTCAGGTCCTGCAGATACTGCGGGAAAATAAACTGTATGCCAAGCTGGAGAAATGTCTTTTTATGGTATCGGAGATTCAATTTCTGGGTTTTCTCCTCTCTGCTTCTGGTTTTCGCATGGATCCGGAGAAGGTCCGTGCTGTGCTGGAGTGGGAGCTTCCTGAAAATCAGAAGGCATTGATGCGCTTTCTGGGTTTTGCTAACTACTACAGAAAGTTCATTTTGAATTATTCCTCTATTGTCAAACCCCTTACTGACATGACAAAAAAGGGGACGGATTTTTCCTCTTGGTCGGAGGAGGCGCTTGCAGCCTTTTCTAAGATTAAAGAGAGTTTTGCGTCTGCTCCCATCTTGGTGCATCCCGATGTTTCCTTACCTTTTATTGTTGAGGTGGATGCTTCCGAGGTGGGTGTGGGTGCAGTTTTGTCCCAGGGCCCCTCTCCTGCCAAATGGCGACCTTGTGCCTTTTTCTCTAGAAAACTCTCCCCGGCAGAGAGAAACTATGATGTGGGAGATAGGGAGTTGTTGGCCATCAAGTTGGCTTTCGAGGAATGGCGCCATTGGTTGGAGGGGGCCAGGCACCCTATCACCGTTTTTACCGACCATAAGAATCTGGCGTACTTGGAGTCGGCCAGGCGTATGAATCCGAGACAGGCCAGATGGTCTCTGTTCTTCTCCAGATTCAATTTTGTTGTTACTTTCCGCCCTGGGATCAAGAATGTGAAGGCTGATGCTCTCTCTCGCTGTTTTCCGGGAGGAGGAAACTCCGAGGACCCGGGTCCCATTTTGGCGGAGGGGGTAGTTGTTTCTGCTCTATATTCCGATTTGGAGGCCGAGGTCCAGGCTGCCCAGTCTGAGGCACCTGCCCGTTGTCCCTCCGGGAAGTTGTTCGTGCCTCCTGAGCTACGTCACAAACTCTTTAAGGAACATCATGATACGGTTCTTGCTGGTCACCCCGGGAGTAGAGCCACGGTAGATCTCATTGCTCGGAGATTTTGGTGGCCGGCTCTTCGTAAGTCTGTGGAGGGTTTTGTGGCGGCTTGTGAGACGTGCGCTCGCGCTAAGGTCCCTCGTTCACGACCTTCAGGTTCCCTTCTCCCGTTACCCATACCTTCCCGTCCTTGGACACACCTGTCCATGGACTTTATCACGGATCTTCCTCGTTCCTCGGGGAAGTCGTGATCCTGGTGGTCGTGGACCGTTTTAGCAAGATGGCTCATTTCGTTCCTTTCCCTGGTTTACCCAATGCTAAAACGTTGGCGCAAGCTTTTGTCGATCATATTGTTAAATTGCACGGCATTCCCTCTGAGATTGTTTCCGATAGAGGCACGCAGTTTGTGTCCAGGTTCTGGAAGGCTTTCTGTTCTCGCCTGGGGGTTCGGCTGTCCTTCTCTTCTGCTTTTCACCCGCAGTCGAATGGTCAGACTGAGCGCCTCAATCAGAATCTGGAGACATATTTGCGCTGTTTTGTGGCAGAGAACCAGGAGGATTGGTGTTCATTTCTCCCTCTTGCTGAGTTTGCTTTGAACAACCGTCGTCAGGAATCTTCTGATAAGTCACCATTTTTTGGTGCATATGGGTTCCATCCGCAGTTTGGGACATTCTCGGGAGGGGCTCTTTCTGGTTTACCTGAGGAGGAGAGATTTTCCTCGTCTTTGTCTACCATTTGGCAAAAGATTCAGAGTAATCTCAGAAAGATGAGTGAGAAGTATAAGCGTGTGGCTGATAAGAGACGTGTGCCTGGTCCGGACCTGAATGTGGGTGATCTGGTGTGGTTGTCTACAAGAAATATTAAACTGAAGGTTCCCTCCTGGAAATTGGGTCCCAAGTTTATTGGGCCTTATAAAATTTTGTCAGTCATCAATCCTGTTGCCTTCCGCCTTGATCTTCCACGGGTTTGGAAGATACATAATGTATTTCACAGATCTCTCTTAAAACCATATGTCCAGCCCACGGTACCCTCCTCTTTGCCTCCTCCTCCGATTTTGGTTGATGGCAATCTGGAGTTTGAGGTTTCCAGAATTGTGGACTCTCGCATTGTCCGCGGTTCTCTTCAGTACCTTCGTTCATTGGAAGGGTTATGGTCCTGAGGAGAGGATGTGGGTTCCGATGTCGGACATTAAAGCCACTCGCCTTATCAGGGCATTTCATAGGGCTCATCCTGGGAAGGTGGGTCCTGGGTGTCCGGAGTCCACCCGTAGAGGGGGGGGGGGGTACTGTCACTACCAGAGCTTTGAGACGTTCTCACAGCTCTGTGTCTCCACCCCTGTGATGATGTCACTTAGAGTTTGGAGGTGTTCTCACTGTTCTGTTTCTCCGCCCCTGTGATGAGGTCTTTACTCCCAGCTGTCTCTCCTGCGTTTGATTTCCCTGCCTTTAAATCACCCCTCCTCCTATTGCAGGGCGTGGATTATATTTCTCTTTTCAGTTGTAGCTCTGCCTTGAGTATCTTCACTTCTTAAGCTACTAGTTCTCTGGACCTGTGTTCTGCTGCTGCAAGCACTCCGGATATTGCCAGCGGCCCTTGGATCCGTCTTCTCTGAGGCTGCAGCTCCATCAGCTAAGTGTGCAGACTTTGTTGTGTACCTGGTGATTTCCTGACTGGATCTGAGGTGGCCACGGTTCCCTCCATATTCTGAGCAGGGCATCGGTGGCCGTGCCCCTTCCACTATTGTAGGGGTTACAGGGCTCATCAGTCTAAGGTACGTGGGCATGCCTCATTCCACCATTTGGATCCGGGCATGTGCTTTAGCAGCATAGGGAGAGTGTTGAGGGTCTGACAGGGGTCACCCTTTCTCTTCCCTAGTTTGGGTCCGGTCAGTAGCTCTTCTTACTGTGTATGCTCTGGTTACCCTTAAACAGCCGTGACAGCACTTTGGTTAGTCAGTTGTCTATCTAGCTGAGGAAACAAGAGGACCTACATGATCCTCAGAGCCAGGCACGAGTGCAGAGAACTTTCATCTCTGAGACTTCTAAAGCCAAGAAAGCTACTTTATCATCAAAAGTGCTCCAGAGAGAAGGAAGACAGAAGGTCCAGAATCTACAAGGCTGTGCATTGCAGTCAGGTACTGTGCACGCTTATGGCGTAGAGACCTTACTGCTGTCAGATGGAACATTGCTAGTGCACCCTTCCACAATTGGAGACGGTTTGGTCAACCATACAGTATCTCAAATCTGCACCACTCAGCATGGTAATCTGCAGAAACATTTAACAAGAACCTCATTCCATGCCTTAGGTTCTGCCGAGAGACTTTAGAGAGACAGGGAGAAGGAGTACTACAACCCCTATATTTGCTGTTACACTATGTTACTTGCCTTGGAGCTGTGTCTTGTTATTACTGAATTACTACTACTCCTATTCTGCACTTTAGTAAAGAGAGACGTATTCATTGATAAATTGACCTGTTTACTGACTCCACCATTTAATGGCTACTGCACCTGCCATCCTGCTTTGAACCCAGACCAAGACCTAACATCAAGGGCACCCAACCTACCATCAGGAGAGAGCTTCAACACCAGGGTGCTCCCCGAGGGAAGAAAGAGTACACCCTCTGATTATTGCGCGGCCCCAGGGAGCTCCAGAGGGAGAGACTGCCCTGTGAACTGTCATCACTACTACCACCAGCATAGCCATTGCCATTCCCATCCTCGCCTTCCCCCCCGTGGCACCATCAGGAGCCTCAGTTGCGGATTTCATTAAATATTCAGGACAAAAGAGCTTAGCATACTGCACTTTTGTGTCTGCTAAAATTCTGGGTTTTCTAATGGATTCCTAAAAGAAACCATTATATTCAGATCAGAGCTCCATCTCTTAGCAGCAATATTATTATAGACTCTATCTATGGGCCACCGTTTACCGTTTACACCACTGGCCAGTGCCCCCACCACCAAGCTCTAATACACTGACTGCCTTGTTATAGGCAAGGTGTAAAATGATCAACCTGCAGAAACCGGCACTGTGTGACAGGAAGGTATTAACTTAAGAATATACATAATTATGTATATGAGTGGTGGCACTGGGCAAGTGTTCACAGTATACGCTGTGAGCCTGACACACACGCTGGCAGGCAACTGCAATCAGATTACACAGAAAAAAACAAAAAACTGATGTACTAGCCCTAAAAAGGGCTTTTTGTGTGCTGTCCTTACAGCAGAGATCAGTTGAGTCTTTCAGGACTGTAGTGGACACTGAATACACTAGCCTAGCTATCGATTTCCCTATTAAATCAGCAGCAGCTGCACTGTCCCTCCTCTCACTAAGAATGCAGCTTCCGAATGAATCTAAAATGGATGCTGTCCAGGAGGTGGGAGGGTCTGGGAGGGAGGGTCTGGTGCTGATTGGCTGGAATGTGTCTGCTCACTGTGAGGTACAGGGTCAAAGTTTACACAATGATGACGAATAGGGGGCAGACCGAACATCGCATATGTTTGCCCGCCGCGGCGAACGCGAACAAGCTATGTTTGCCGGGAACTATTCGCCAGCAAATAGTTCGGGACATCTCTATTGAAGAGCAGGAGAAGCCAAGCAGATTGATATATTTATATATATTTGTGGGAAAAGATTCAGTAAAACCTGTAATTTATATGTTTATATATCAGTTTTTACTACCTTATGTGAACAGGATTGGTACAGGGAGGAGGTATTGTCAGTGATTAATGGCATTGTGTGTATTAGTGTGCATAAGAGATAGCTGTCAGTCACTGATAGCATCTCCTTCCTGTACCGGTAATTAGGCTTGAGCGAATCAAGCTTTCCATCAGAGATCCAAAGTCGATTCGATCAAACACTTTGGTTTTAATGCTGACAGAGACCTGTCTCTGTACAGCATTAAAATGTATTGTCTACATGTAGGCAAAGTTTGTTTCATCCAAATTTGCGCGAGCCTTCGGTGAATTAATTTGGTATTCATTTGTGCATCTTTAAAAACATTTAAAATTAGGAATTCAAAGTCAGGTTTTGTACCGAATTGATTCACAAAGTCTTGTGCGACTTTGGATGAAACGATGTTTGCCTACATGAATATATTTTAATGCTGTATTGAACAGTTTGACCAAATTGACTTCGGATTGATGATCTGAAGCTCGATTCGCTCAACATTACCGATAGTAATTCACAGGACTGCAAATGTAAATGTAAAAATTACAAGTTTTACAGAATTTTTTTACCACAAAAAATATATATCAATCTGCTCAGCTACTCCTGCTCTATGACATGATGCTTTCAGATTGCATTGCATTTTTTGGTGCTAGGTCCTCTTTAAGGTCTCTATACTGAAATGGGGCATTCCACAGGATTAGTGCTTAGCAAATGTGGTGCCAATATTCAAAAAGAGTGTAAACTATTTGAAGGTTTTCTAAAAGATGCTATCTTGGAGTACCTCAATAACAAAAAGTGTAGAAAACCATATCAGCATGGCTTCATGAGGAATAGATCATGTCAAACTAATTTAATCAGTTTCTATGAGGAGGTAAGTTCTAGACTTGACCAGAGTGAGTCAATGGATGTCATATATCTTAACCTTCCAAAGTATGTGACACTGTACCACATAAAAGGTTAGTATATAAAATGAGAATGCTCGGACTGGGAGAAAATGTCTGTATGTGAGTAAGTAACTGGCTCAGTGATAGAAAACAGAGGGTGGTTATTAACAGTACACACTCAGATTGTATCATCGTCACCAGTAGGGTACCACAGGGGTCAGTATTGGGCCCTATTCTCTTCAAGGTTTTTAATAATGATCTTGTAGAAGGCTTGCACAAAAATATACATTTTTGCAGATGACACTAAACTATGTAAAGTAATTAACACAAAAGTGGATAGTATACTGCTACAGAGGGATCTGGATAGATTGGATACTTGGGCAGACAAGTGGCAGATGAGGTTTAACACTGACAAATGTAAGATTATGCACATGGGAAGGTATCCTGCAAGTCATCCATACATACTAAATGGTAAAACACTGGGTAACACTGACATGGAAAAGGACTTAAGAATTTTAGTGTACAGCAAACTTAGCTGTAGAAACCAGTGCCATACAGCTGCTGCCAAGGCCGATAAGATCATGGGGTGCATAAAAAGGGGCATAGATGCCCTTGATGAGAACATAGTCCTACCACTTTACAAATCATTAGTCAGAGCACAAATGGAGTACTGTGTACAGTTCTGGGCTACTGTGAGGAAGACAGACATAGCAGACCTGGAGAGAATTCAGAGGAGGGCAACTAAAGTAATAAGTGGAAGGGTTGGACTACAGTACCCTGAAAGGTTATCAAAATTATGGTTATTAACTTTAGAAAAAAGATGACTAAGGGGAGATCTATCCCATCACCTATTTGTCCCCAGAACTGTGACCGTGACGAGTGGACATCTTCTATGTCTAGAGAAAATGTTTCTACACAAACATAGAAAAGGATTCTTTACGGTAAGAGCAGTGAGACTATGGAACTCTCTGCCTGAAGAGGTGGTGATGGTGAGTTCCCTAAAAGAGTTCAAAAGGGGCCTGGATGCATTTCTGGAGCGTAATAAGTGTAATAATATTACAGGTTATAGTTATTCAATTTCTGGAGAAGGGATGTTGACCCAGGGAGTTATTCTGATTGCCTGATTGGAGTCAGGAAGGAAATTTAAACCTTAAATAAAGAAAACTGGCTTCTACCTTAAAGGTTTGTTTTGCCTTCCTCTGGTCGACTTGCTGGATAACAGGCTGAGCTGGATGGACGGTTATGCTGTGGTGAATTATGGTCACAGCATTTGAGATGTTATTTCCATGGAGGGGCTACCTCGAACAATGAAAAGTCCCTCCCACAAGGGGATTGGAAGAGCAATTCAGTTACTATGTGAACCTGGGGCCTTTTGAATTCTCTGAAGTCTGCCGTTGTAAAGTTCCTATTAATCCCTATCTCAAGTCAGATTTAATAGGAACATAGTGCTATTGCCATTAACAGGAAAAATAAACTATTGCATTCTATGGTATAAGTGATCTAATGATACCATGTTCAAACCCCATAGCGGAGGGGTGCGCCCAAAAAAAAAAAAAAATTATATAAAAAAACAAAAACAATTAAACTCTCATATCACCTGCTTTCTCTATTTTTCATATAAAAATAAACCAGCCGCAAACATACCAAAACTATTAAAATATAAAAAGTTTTTATCCCATAAAAAAGAAAATTCCAGAATCTACGTTTTTGGTCGCTTCACCACCTAAGAAATTTAAATAAAACATGATCAAACTTCATACACTACCTCAAAACGGTAACATTAAAATCTATAGCTCATCCTGCAAAAAAGGAGCACTTAAAAAAAGCTCCTTAGACATAAAAAAATTACGGGTGTAGGAATATGGCGATACAATTTTTTTTTTTATTCCAACTTATTAAATATCAACCAAGGTTCATAAAAAAATCCCACATATTCACTTTACAGGAACTGAATGTGAGAAAACAAAAAGTAATTTAAAATGTATGTTCAGAAGTCCAGCAAGCAAAATGGGGTTGCTGGAGGCAATGGTACTAGAGGAACACATAGATGTAGTTGGTGTGGCTGAGACATGGATGGACTGTTCTCATGACTCAGCTGTTAATATTCGGGGTTTTACACTATTTAGGAAAGACAGGGCCAATAAAAAAGGAGGTGGCGTGTGCCTGTATGTAAGGAGTTATATGAAGGTGAGTGGCAAAGAGGCAGTTGTGGGTGAGGATGGTGAGGATGTTGAAAGCGTATAGGTGGAATTACAAAGGGAGATAAACACTGAAAAAAATAATACTTGGTGTAATCTATTCACCTAACATCACAAAGGAGATAGAAGTTCAGCTGTATAATCAAATAGGGTAGGCTGCACAGGCTGGTACAGTGGCCAGATATTGACTGACTGGGGTCATGGTTCTGCCTCAATTGCAAAGAGGAGAAGATTGCTTAATTTGCTACAGGACCATTTTATGGGCCAGTTTGTAGAAGATCACACTAAGGGTGATGCTCTATTTGATCTGTTAATTTCTAATGATACAGAGCTTGTTGGAAATGTTACTATTCGAGAAACACTAGGTAATAGTGATCACAATACAATTATAGTTCCCCTGAACTATAAAAAGCAAACTCTGGCAGGGAGAGCAAAAACACTTACGTTTAAAAAGGCCAATATCCCCGAGTTGAGGGCAGTATTTCAGCGCATAGACTGTGAGAATATAATGTCACATAATAATACTGAGAATAAATGGGAGAGCTTTAAATCCACATTGAGTAATTACACTACAAAATGTATTCCTGTAGGTAACAAGTATAAACGGCTAAAATTAAAGCCCAATGGCTTACAGCTACTGTAAAAGTGCAATAAATGACAAAAAGGGCATTCAAAAAATACAAATCTGGGGGATCAGCTTTGAAGTGTACAAAGGGCTTAAAAAATTCTGTAATAAGGAGATAAAATCAGCAAAAATATAAAACGAACAGCAGGTGGCCAAAGAGAGCAAAACAAATGCCAATAAAATCTTTAAATACAGTATATAAATGTTAAAAAACCAAGGTCACCGCAGGTAGGCCTTATAAATAACAGTAAAGGGGGGATAGTCACTGAAGATAAGGAAAAGGCAGAGTTACTAAATTTTTTTTTTTGTATATACAAAGGAAAATAAGTGAGCTGATATTGGTGCCAGGTCTGTTAGTGCATCCAGTAATATACTCAACTGGCTAACTGTAGATATGGCCCAATGTGAACAAGGTTATGGGTCCAGCTGATTAAACACAAGAGTTCTTAAAGAGCTCGCTCAGTTCAGGCATTGCTGTGCCCCTGTTTCAAATTTTTAAAGATTCTCTAGTGCCAAGTGACTGATGCAAGGCAAATGTGGTGCCCCTATTCAAAAAAAAAAAACAATCTAGGTTTATCACAGATAATTTTAGACCAGTTAGTTTAACTTCTGTTGTGGGAAAAATGTTTGATGGACTCTTAAGGGACTATATACACAAGTATGTGACTGTAAATAATATTATAAGTGATAACTAACATGGGTTTACCAAGGACAGAAGTTGTCAGACTAACCTGATTTGTTTTTATGAGGAGGTGAGTAGTAGCCTGGACAGAGGGGCGGCTGTGGATGTAGTGTTTCTGGATTTTGCAAAGGCATAATAGACGCTTAATAGGTAAAGTAAGGTCTATAGGTTTGGAAAGTATAGTTTGTAATTGGATTGAAAACTGTCTAAAGAACTGTGTCCAGAGAGTCATTGTCAATGATTCCTATTCAAAATGGTCCTGGGTTATAAGTGGTGTACCCCAAGGTTCAGTGCTGGGTCCTCTATCATTTAATTTATTTATTAACGAAATCGAGGATGGCTTTAATAGCACCATTTCTATTTGGGCAGATGACACCAAGCTATGTAGTACTGTGCAGTCTATGGAAGATGTCCATAAACTACAAGCTGACTTGGACACTGATTGGGCATCAAATTTGCAAATGAGGTTCAATGTGGATAAATGTAAAGTTAGTTATGCATCTTGGTAATAATAATCTCTGTGCTTCATACAGACGTGGACAAAATTGTTGGTACCCTTTGGTCAATGAAAGAAAAAGTCACAATGGTCACAGAAATAACTTTAATCTGACAAAAGTAATAATAAATTAAAATTCTATAAATGTTAACCAATGAAAGTCAGACATTGTTTTTCAACCATGCTTCAACAGAATTATGTAAAAAAATAAACTCATGAAACAGGCATGGACAAAAATGATGGTACCCCTAGAAAACACAGAACATAATGTGACCAAAGGGACATGTTAATTCAAGGTGTGTCCACTAATTAGCATCACAGGTGTCTACAACCTTGTAATCAGCCATTGGGCCTATATATATGGCTCCAGGTAATCACTGTGTTGTTTGGTGATATGGTGTGTACCACACTCGACATGGACCAGAGGAAGCAAAGGAAAGAGCTGTCTCAAGAGATCAGAAAGAAAATTATAGACAAGCATGTTAAAGGTAAAGGCTATAAGACCATCTCCAAGCAACTAGATGTTCCTGTGAGTACAGTTGCACATATTATTCATAAGTTTAAGATCCATGGGACTGTAGCCAACCTCCCTGGACGTGGCCGCAGGAGGAAAATTGATGACAAATCTAAGAGACGGATAATCCGAATGGTAACAAAAGAGCCTAGAAAGACTTCTAAAGAGATTCAAGGTGAACTTCATGCTCAAGGAACATCAGTGTCAGATCGCACCATCCGTCGTTGTTTGAGCCAAAGTGGACTACATGGGAGACGACCAAGGAGGACACCATTGTTGAAAACGAATCATAAAAAAGCAAGACTGGAATATGCCAAACTACATGTTGACAAGCCACAAAGCTTCTGGGAGAATGTCCTGTGGACAGATGAGACAAAAATCGAAGTTTTTGCCAAGGCACATCAGCTGTATGTTCACAGACGAAAAAATGAAGCATATCAAGAAAAGAACACTGTCCCTACTGTGAAACATGGAGGAGGCTCTGTTATGTTCTGGGGCTGCTTTGCTGCGTCTGGCACAGGGTGTCTTGAATCTGTGCAGGGTACAATGAAATCTCAAGACTATCAAGGAATTCTAGAGAGAAATGTACTAGCCAGTGTCAGAAAGCTTGGTCTCAGTCGCAGGTCATGGGTCTTGCAACAGGACAATGACCCAAAACACACCGCTAAAAACACCCAAGAATGGCTAAGAGGAAAAAATTGGACTATTCTAAAGTGGCCTTCTATGAGCCCTGACCTCAATCCTATTGAGCATCTTTGGAAGGAGCTGAAACATGCAGTCTGGAAAAGGCACCCTTCAAACCGGACACAACTGGAGCAGTTTGCTCATGAGGAGTGGGCCAAAATACCTGCTGAGAGGTGCAGATGTCTCATTGACAGTTACAGGAAGCGTTTGATTGCAGTGATTGCCTCAAAAGGTTGCGCAACAAAATATTAAGTTAGGGGTACCATCATTTTTGTCCATGCCTGTTTCATGAGTTTATTTTTTTACATAATTCTGTTGAAGCATGGTTGAAAAACAATGTCTGACTTTCATTGGTTAACATTTATAGAATTTTAATTTATTATTACTTTTGTCAGATTAAAGTTATTTCTGTGACCATTGTGACTTTTTCTTTCATTGACCAAAGGGTACCAACAATTTTGTCCACGTCTGTATGTCCTAGGGGATGTAACACTGGGAGAGTCACATATAGAGAAAGATTTGGGTGTTCTTGTGGATGGTAGATTAAATTACAGCATACAATGTCAATCAGCTGCTTCTACGGTCACCAGAATATTGTCATGCATTAAATGAGTCATGGACTCGTGGGACAGGGATGTGATATTACCACTTTACAAAGCGCTGGTGCGGCCTCATCTGGAATATGCAGTTCAGTTATGGGCACCAGTCCATAGAAAGGATGCTTTGGAACTGGAAAAAGTACAAAGGAGACCAACACAACTGATAAAGGGCATGTAGGGTCTTAGTTATGAGGAAAGATTAAAATAATTAAATGTATTTAGTTTTCAGAAGAGATGTCTAAGGGGAGACATGATTAACCAATACAAATATATAAATAGGCCATACAAAAAATATGATGAAAAACTGTTCCATGTCAATTGCCCTCAAAAGACAAGGGGGCACTGCCTCCGACTGGAGAAGAAAAAGTTCAGTCTCCAGAAGCGTCAAGGCTTCTTTACTGTAAGAACTGTGAATCTGTGGAATAGACTACCTCAGGACGTGGTCACAGCAGAAACAGTGGACAGTTTTAAAAAGGGCTTTGATGAATTCTTAAAAGTAAATGACATTAATGCTTATGGAAATCTGAGTTTCAGTTCCTTTCTGGGATATACATCCCCACCTATCTCCTAGTTGAACTTGATGGGCTTATGTCTATATTCAACCATATTAACTATGTAACAATCTAACTATTTAGATTTGGTATTGCTGTAATCAAATTGATCGCAGAATACAGGTAGTTTGTCATTTTTACTTTACAGGGAACACCATAAAAACAAAGGGAAGGATTGATCAAACTGGTATAAAGTAGAAATGGCTTAGTTGGTTGCTATGGAAAACAAACCCAGTTCTACTTTACACCAGTTTGATACATCTCCCTGAAAACCCATAAAACCATGATTTAATTGCATTTTTCAAATTCCACCCTGTCAATAATTTTATTCCAACTTCCTAAAACACTATACGGAATATTAAATGGTGTCATTAGAAAGCCCTGCAAAAGCAAGCCCTCATATGGCTATGCTAACAGAAAAAGTCTTGGCTCTTGGAAGGCATAGCGAAAAAAACTTAAAGGAAAACATGAAAATTGTTCACGTCGCCAAGGGGTCATTATCTGAAAAAAAAATCACGTTATTACATAAATTGCCACAAAACGCTTTGCATTTAAAAGAATACATGGGCATTGTATGCCTGTTTTCACACAATGCCTGGAACATACTACTATATATATATACTGTAGTTCTGTACTGGATGTCTTGTAGCTGGGCTCTAGTCATTTAGCTGGTTAATATACCCATGCTTTCTAGTCCCTCAGTAGCAGTTACTGATCCTGACTACCTGACCTCAAAATCCATGACACAGTTGATAGACTTTCCATTGCTCTTCAAAAAGTCCAATATTCTTTTCATTTTAAAAACAGAAGTGTTATTTATTACATTTTATTGAATCTGATTAGTTGCCATTGAGCAAGCCCATTCTTATCAGCTCTATTTCTCAAATGTGAAATCTAACAAAATCATAGAAATGCCAGAAAATTACATCAAATGGGATTATAGACCTTCTCCAATGATTGAGAAAAAGATGTCCTCTAGAGCTCATGGCTAGAAATGTCACCCAGAATGGTTGAGACAGAGCATTGAAATCTAAATGTATTAAATGATTAATTCCATATCGACATAATATGCTCTTACAGTCATATAAGTGTAGGCCCCCAATGGCTCATAGCTGATTGCCGGTTGCGCATGCGCTGCTATCTCCATTCACTTCTGTAAGTGTGCCATTAAAGGATATCTACAATTAGCTCTTTCAGGACAAAAGCCTTTTTCTGCTAGGCAATGCTCCTCTTGGTTTTTGGTGAACATATATTAAAATTAGCATGTCTAACTTCAGCTGGCATCAGAAACAATTACCTTTCTAAGGCCGGATTTTCATCATTTTTTCCCCATTGTTCTGCTCCATTAGGGGAGCAGAACAATAAAAAAAAGTGCTAGATAGGGCATATAACTGACTCAAACAGAGCTAAACAGACTCCACTAACTACAATGGATTAGTAAAGGAAGAGGGCTTAGTTGGTTAAATACCATTCCCCAACTAGACTACAAATCTCCCAATATCTCCAATATCATAAATTGCTCCCCCATGAGCCAGGTCCCTCACAGGTAATATACTTACCCCGCTCCTGGTCCTCTCACCGCCGTTGCTGCTTCTCCCCATCCGCGGATGAAAACATCCGATGTCAGGAACGAGCCGCCAATGGCAGGTGAGGATGAGCCTCCCTTGCGTCACCCACGATGCTACAGAGGCTTGTCCTCGTCCCCGCCTGCCATTGGTTGCTCCTTCCCGACACTGAATGTTTTCATTGGCGCACGGGGAGGAGCATCAGTAGTGGTGCAGGGACCAGGAGCGGTCCAGGGAGCAGGGAGCGGGGTAAGTATATTACCTGTGAGAGGCCCAGCACATGGGGGGCATTTTATGATATTGGATAACCCATTTAATCCTTTTGGAAAGAAAGCTGAAGTGCATGTTTTTCAAGTGTGGATCTTTTGCTTGATTTGCTACAATCCAATAAATTTTTTAATTCAGTATGAACTCCAAATTGATATAATTAATTTAATAATCTCTATTAATACATACCTTTTATAACAAATGCTTTTTATATTAAGATTTGTTTCATCTCTTGGTGTTGTGGGGTTCCCACATAATGCTTCTCTGGAAAAGAGGCACGCAAGCTAGTCTCCTTTCCAAAAGGAAAGAAAAACAGAGTTCCTCATACCAGGAAAAATTTTATTTCTCCGTATGGAGAGTACAGATTGTAGATGAGTAGTATGGTAAGCCAGTCAATTTTCCTCTAGGTTTCCGGGCAAAATATATGAAAGTTAGCACATCTTACATCTGCTGGCATCAAATTTTAATTGCCACTTTGAGAATTTGCAAAGATTTTGAATATAGTGCTATATATTCGTATTTGAGAATATTCTATTTTTTTTTTTCATCTGAACCCATGATCCCTCCCTGCTTCTTGATTGTGGGCCATTGTCTTTGTCTGAGCTTAGCACCATCCCTAGCAACCAATAGTAAATTTGCCTACCCCTAACTATATAAGAACCTCCCCAGCAGCCATTTTCAGCAGTTTTTTTGCAGTTCTGAGAGAGACAGCAGTGTCATTGCTGTGCTCTGTGCTTTACTGTTTAATTACCATAGATAGATAGTTAGCTCATATATATATAATACAGATAGTTAGTGGGAGATAGTCAGTGTAGGTTAGATCGTGATATAGTGTACACCAGTGCAGGGTGTTAGGTAGTGTGATAGGATCTTTTGTCCATACATACATGCCACAGACATAGTGCTGTGATGTCACAAGTTCACAACAATACTTAGTGCACCAATCAGTAATATGTAGTCAGACCTGCTAAAATGTGAAGTTGCACGTATTGTACCAAAATATGCGCATAATTAATTGACGATTTGCGCAATCGCAAATATATTGGAGCACTCTATCTGCATATAAAGCTATTGTAATGTTCTGCCATGCCAACCATTTTCTCCAGTCTCAGGAAACTTCTAGCAGCTTGAGAAATGTAGCAAAAGTGACCCAAGGCTGTATTGCGTGCGCAATAATTGCATATTACGTTGCCTATTTTCGCAATCAAGAAAATAATGGAGAATTCTCGAATTTGCGAATTTATGACGTATATTGCCCCTGCCGCTCATCACTAATCTTTACAAAACATACTACTTCTCTTTTTTTAATCCACTCCTGGTTTTGTCTTCAAAACTTGCATTAAAACAACCTGAACATGTAGTAGCACCCTCACTATACTATATACAAATACAGAATTACTTACCTACAGCACTGCTGCTAGCTGCTGATCTTGGACATGGATTTGTCAGCACCCTCAAAAGTCCATCAGGTTTGTAGGAATAATGTTCGACCAACTAATAAAGTAATACAATGCATAATCATAAGAAAAATAAAATAATGAAAATATTGTTATCTATAAAGGTGCATACACACAAATCATAGGACAGAATAGCAAACTCTTGCTCCCCCCCCCCACCCAATGTCTGTTAATGGGGCATATCTGGACTGGTTTTCTAAACAAACCAAAAAGTGCGCCAAAAGTGAAGAAATATGCCTAAAATATTGGACTGTTTATAGTGCATTTTATATTTCACATTGACTTTAAGCTAACATTTTCTCCTCCACTGTTTTTTTTTAAACTAAAATGCAGCAAAAAAGTGGCTATTTGAAAAAAAATTAAGTTAAACCACCATTGTAGTGACAGATATTGTTAGTACACACTGTGTGACAATGTTGCATGTCAAAAAAAGTATGATCATTTTATACATTATATTTTTCAATGTACTTGTGCTATAAAAGTTCCATAGACTAATTAATATCCCCTCTCCTATAAACTCCATATGCTATTGTACAGTAAATGATAACACCATGGCTGCCTTGATCACTAGGAGGAGCCCAGTACATATGAATTTATAAATAGAACACAATAAAAACTGTGCAGTCAGCTCCTCCTAGTGGTGGCTGCTGGAAATTCCCTTGACTATGTCAGGAAACACTACTGTCTCCAAAGCACTCTGAGGTCTGCCTCCATGCTAGGTTTGCCACTGTATATATCATAAGAAGTGTAACTGTAATAACATAGGCAGACTGGGAACTTAAAATGGTCCGGAAAAAAAAAAATTAAAGTGGCCCCATGTTGTAGCAGGTTCAAATTGACAGAAGGCATGGCAACGCAAGTAGGCAGAGACAACAAAAGTAGGCGAGGCCTGTAATACGGTAGTGCAGAACAAAATACTGCCACCCTCACCACAGTATTCAACTGTATCACTGTCTTGAGGGCGGTGATACAGTTGCAATCAGAAGGGCACCTATGGCCATTCGCCAGGTGCATAAATACCTGATGATCCTAGCATTAGTTAATAAGTAGAGCATCTGATCATTATGTACCCTGCTGGTGACTGTGAGAAGGGCTTGAGAGTCCCACCTGAATATTTCCCTGTAGGGTCTATGGCCTGCCTGCCCCATGGTAATTAGTGTTGATCGAGCACCAAAGTGCTCGTAAGCTGGAGTAGAACACTTTGCGATGCTCGGGTGTTCTACCGAGCACCCGAGCACAATGGAAGTCAATGGTAGAACCCCAGGCACCCCTGCTCTGAAGAGGGGAGTGTGTCAGGACTCTAGTACGGCTTAGGAGTTCCTGCTCTGACTCCATATATGGAGTCAGTGCTTGGGGACACCCCAGTGTATTTAAATCTAAGTTCTGAAAAGTTTCTGCTAGTATTTGAACTCCCAACATTATCCATTCGAGACAAGGACCTTATCCACATAGCTATAAAGCTGAAGGCTAAACGGTGTCAGAAAAATCTCATAGTAGTTTCTGATGTAGTGAGTATTCCTATTCAGCAGAAGACTTATTTTATAGTTCTGCACTAGTTATCCTGTAGCTCTATAGTCTAGTGGTTAACTTCCTTGCCTCTAACGTACAAGGTTGGAAGTTTGAATCCTGGCAGAAACATTTATATATATATATATATATATATATATGTCTTTAGCCATAATATATTAGAATATATGTAAATATATTATGGCTAAAAACATCAGTAGTAGTTTCCCAAATATTATGCATTCATATATAATATATATATATATATATATATATATATATACAAAAATAGAGCACAGCTGTCTGTGAGTTACAGATGGAGTGCCAGCGGCTATGAAGGCGATCCCCCTTCAAATAACAAGCGAAAAAATTCCACGGCACCTCCAAGGCGTAAAAAAAAGTAGAAAAGCTTTATTAACCAGACCCGCAACGTTACGATCCGCTTCCTGGAATCTTTCTCAAGCAGTGACAACAATTGATAGTGCATTGTGCATATTTATACACCTTCACGTAATTAGTCAACAATCATGTTAATCACATTAATCAAAAACAAATCTCTCAAAATATCAGTCAAAAGACATTATCTGTAAACATTTTTCAATCTTATTCCATGGTGTAATACATAAAATACAGTGTCATGATACGGGCACCATTGCCGAATAATATAACCATCATAAGGTCATATATCTGTAAACAATCACCCTGATTATAACTACAATCATCTGTGGATACCTTCATAATCACAAAATTCGTGCAGGTGTACCTTAAAAACATAACAATGAGGCAGGTCCTAGAGCGGGCGATGGAAGCGGTCCTCATGGATCTCGGCGTACTGATCATTCTACTGCGCATGTCGCAGGACCTTTCAAACCTTCGTGGTCACATGATCGCATGCCTGGTCACCTGGTTGTGCTCCCGGTCATGTGATCAGAACTCTTGCATTGATTCTCCAAGTTAACGAATGCCTAAGTAGTCAGGTATCATGCGATCAACCATTCATGCGGAGCACACATAACTGTACACACATTCTCGCGAATGGTTGAGTGGTCAGACGTCATGTGTTCCACTGTCCCGTGGAACGCACGCATCACCACAAGGATTTAAACCAATCACGAGAGATCTCTGTGTACAGTTACGTGTGCTCCACATGAATGGTTGATCACATGATACCTGACTACTTAGGCATTCGTTAACTTGGAGAATCGATGCAAGAGTTCTGATCACATGACCGGGAGCACGACCAGGTGACTGGGCATGCAATCATGTGACCACGAAGTTTTGAAAGGTCCTGCAACATGCGCAGTAGAATGATCAGTACGCCGAGATCCATGAGGACCGCTTCCATCGCCTGCTCTAGGACCTGCCTCATCGTTATGTTTTTAAGGTACACCTGCACGAATTTTGTGATTATGAAGGTATCCACAGATGATTGTAGTTATAATCAGGGTGATTGTTTACAGATATATGACCTTATGATGGTTATATTATTCGGCAATGGTGACCGTATCATGACACTGTATTTTATGTATTACACCATGGAATAAGATTGAAAAATGTTTACAGATCATGTCTTTTGACGCTTTTGATTAATGTGATTAACATGATTATTGACTAATTATGTGAAGCTGTATAAATATGCACAATGCACTATCAATTGTTGTCACTGCTTGAGAAAGATCCCAGGAAGCGGATCGAAACGTTGCGGGTCTGGTGAATAAAGCTTTTCTTCTTTTTTACGCTTTAGAGGTGCCGTGGAATTTTTTCGCTATATATACTATATATATATATATATATATATATATATATATATAAATATATTTAAGCAATTACATTTATTTTGTGCCATACATTTTTTACAATTACTAAAAAAATATTAAATATTTAAATGTAATCTCTATTTCCAAAATGGTTCTCCCAGGATTCGAAATCCCAAACTTGCATATTAGATGCAAGGACCTTATCCACGCAGCTATAAAAGCTGAATGTTAACCTGTATCAGAAGAACCTCATAGTAGTTTCTGATATTGTGAGTATTCCTATTCAGCAGAAGACTTATTTTATATTTTTGTGCAGGATAACATGTAGCTCTGTATTATAGTGGTTAACCTCCTTGCCTACTCTAATGTACAAAGTTGGGAGTTCAAATCCTTTCAGAAATAGAGATTAAAGTTACATATTTAATATTTTATTAGTAATTGTAAAAAATGTATGGCACAAAATAAATGTGTAATTACAAAAAATAAATAAAAAATAAATAAATAATAACATATATATATATATATATATATATATATATATATATACATATATATATATACACACAGAGAGAGAGAGAGAGAGAAAGAGATATTAAATCATGCTTCTGATATATATGAATGCATAATATGTGGGAAACTAATACTGATGTTTTTAGCCATAATATATTTACATATATTATAATATATTATATATTCTAAGGCAAGGACGTTAACCAGCTACATGTTAACCTGCACAGAAATACACTGCCTGTCCAAAACAAAAGTTGCCATCTGGATTTAACTAAGCAAATAGGTATGAGCCTCTTATTGGATAATTACTGCATGGGTAATTATATTTTAGCTGGCAACAAGCTATTTAAACCCAACTGGTGCAATGAGTTGCTTCTCATTTTTTAAACAACCATGTTGAAAGACACATCTCGTGGTCGTGGAAAAGATGTTAGTCAAACTTTGTTTGAGAAGGGTCAAATCATTGGCATGCATCAAGCAGAGAAAACATCTAAGGAGATTGCAGAAACTACTAAAATTGGGTTAAGAACTGTCCAACGCATTATCAAAAACTAGAAGGATAGTGGGGACCCATCGTATTCGAGGAAGAAATGTGGCCTGAAAAAAATCCTGGATGATCTTGATTTCACGTTTGGTGAAATCAAATTGAAGAAAAATCACAGTAGAACTCAGGGCTATGTTTAATAGTGAAAGTAAGAGCATTTACACACGCACAATGCGAAGGGAACTCCAGAGATTGGGACTGAACAGCTGTGTAGCCATAAGAAAACCACTAATCAGTGAGGCAAACCAGAAAAAAAGGTTTAAATTTGCTAGGGAGCATAAATATTGGGTTTTTGAGCAATGGAAGAAGGTCAAGTGGTCTGGGGAGTCAACATTTACCCTGTTCCAGAGTGATGGGCGCATCAGGGTAAAAAGAGAGGCACATGAAGTGATGAACCCATCGTGCCTAGTGCCTACTATACAAGCCTGTGGGGGCAGTGCTATGATCTGGGGTTGCTGCAGTTGGTCAGGTCTAGGTTCAGCAACAGTATGTGCTCTAAGAATGAAGTCAGCTGACTACTTGAACATACTGAATGACCAGGTTGTTCCATCAATGGATTTTTTCTTCCTTGATGGCTTGGGCATATTCCAAGATGACAATGCTAGGATTCATCGGCCTCAAATTGTGAAAGAGTGGTTCAGGGAGCATGAGACATCATTTTCACATATGGATTGGCCACCACAGTGTCCAGACCTTAACCCCACTGAGATCTTTGGGATGTGCTGGAGAAGGCTTTGCGCAGCAGTCAGACTCTACCATCATCAAAGCAAGATCTTGGTGAAAAATTAATGCTGGATGGAAATAAATCTTGTGACATTGCAGAAGATTATCAAAACAATGCCACAGCGAATGCGTGCCGTAATCAAAGCTAAAGGCGGTCCAAAAAAATATTAGAGTGTGTGACCTTTTTTTTCTTTTGGTGGCGACTATTTTGGACAGGCAGTGTATAAAATAAGCCTTCTACTGAATAGGAATACTTACTACATCAGAAACTACTATGAGGTTTTTCAAACACTGTTTAGCATTCAGCTTTATAGAGTGGATAAGGTCCTTGCATCTAAAGTACAAAGGGTTGGGAGTTCAAATCTCAGCAGAAACTTTTCAGAAATAGATGCTAAATTACATTTAAATATACTCGGTGTTCGGCCGAGCATGCTCGATTAACACTAATGGTAATTAAACATTGAGTGAACATGTTAAATCCAATTCAGTGCAAAGAATAATAATTTGTATTGAGTGAATCTGCATTTTCTTGCACTTCCTGGTAACAAATCAGCTCTAAAATGGCTGCTCCACATGTTACAAAGTGAAAGAAGCCCAGGAACGTGGTATGACCCATAATGCTGTGCAGCCAGCCAATCCACAGGTAGCCATCCCCTGTTATGTCACAACCCTATAAATCCCTCATACCATGTAGTCTCTACCATTTCATTGTGAGGGATAGACCTGACAAGCGCTTATGCACTAGAAACAGTGTTGCAGAAAGGTATTAAAATGTACAGGCATACCTGCCACAAAGTGTCAAATTTCTTCCCTTCTGGTATTGACAGTTTTCCTGTTTTATCTCGATCAATGCGATAATGTGAAACCTTCCTATCATGAAGCAAACACAAGGCATATGATCCATTGTTGTCCCGTTCTCTAATTCTAAAACACAAAATGTAGAGTTATTAAAGGTAAACCCTGTGAACAATAAATTGCTATTAAATATTCAATACAACATTTTAAAAATGCATTCAAATCGTAAACATGGGATTATGATATTTGCTTTGCATGTGTAATTAGACCAATTAGGTTCTCAATCATAGTAAACTACATACCACCAGTTTATAAATAAAAATAAAAATTTGCAATATTGTACAATTATCATCTTTATAACATATTGAGTAAAATTAATAAACATAAGACTGTAGGATGCAATTTTTCTTGCAAAGTAATGCTCTATATCAGCAGTTCATAACCTATGGTATGAGCACCCCAGGCATGCCCCTCAGTCTCAGGGGACATATGCTGCAGCTAAAAATGAGGCACAATGCTGGGTTCAAGTGGTGCAACAATACCACTCCTGCAATAGAAGGAGAGTAGGGGAACTAATGATGGGTTTCACAGACTAATGGTGTCTTAGCACACACAGGGGAGTAGCGCGAGATCGGGTGACAGGCAAAAGGTCACGGCAGGTGGCACAGGTACAGGTCAGGCAATCCAGATCAGCAACAGGAGAGTCAAGGCAAGATGGCAAGGATCAGACGAGTAACAAAATCCAGGAACACAGGTACGAATCAGGAACACAAGTGGTTATCAGGAACCTAAGCAGAGCACAAGGACCTTGATACTGAGGCATCTGGAAAGGGGTCTGAGCCACTTATATGCACAAGAGGGCTAGGATTGGTTAGCAAAATCGCATGACCTAACCCATAAAACCCAGGAAGTGACGCGTCCCGGCCCTTAAGGAAGAGCTGCAAAAATGCAGCAAGCATGCTGTGGCCAGGGCTGAGATGAAACTGTGGAGCCCAGAGCTGCAACGGTGAATGGGAAGCTCTAGCCACAGATCAATGCTGAGCATGGCACCCGGGACCACGGTGGTAAGCAGGGAAACTTCTGTTACAGTAACCCCCCTTTCCTCCCCCACAACGAGACAGAAACTTTTTATCAGGTCCGGAGTATGAATGTTCTACTCTGGCTCCCAAGACCTCTCCTCAGGACCAAAGCTCTTCCAGTCCACCAGATAGTAGGTCTTCTTGCCACACTTCTTGATGTCTAGGATGTCGCTGACTGCAAATGTCTCATAAGAATCTTCAGATACCAGAGTTGGAGTAGAAGGAGTCGTCAAAAAGCGATTAAGGACTACTGGTTTCAGTAAGGACACGTAGAAGGCATTGGGAATACGCAGAGAGAGAGAGAGGCAGACGTAACTTATATGTCACTTCGTTGATCCTCCTCAATACTTCAAAAGGTTCAAGGAACCTAGGAGCAAACTTAAAATGGGGAAATCTTAAGCGGATGTTTTTGGAGGAGAGCCATACCTTATCTCCAGATGAGAACTGAGGTGGTTTTCTTCTTCTCTTGTCTGCATTAGTTTTAATGCGGGTCACCGCTTTGTTGATACAGACATTGGTGTCATGCCAAATCTTCAAAACATCTCTAAAAGAGGAATCAGCAGCTGGTACTCCAGAAGATGTAGGAACAGGGAGAGGAGTTTTATGGTGTTGACCAAAAACTACAAAGAATGGAGAGGATCCAGTAGACTCACTTGTGTGGTTGCTATAGGAGAACTCAGCCCAAGGTAGCAATTGTACCCAGTTTTCGTGTTGGGCTAAAACAAAATGCCAGAGATAATTCTCCAATATTTGATTGACCCGCTCCACTTGCCCGTTGGTTTGGGAATGATAACCAGATCAAGGAGTCCAGTTTACCTCTAAGCTTTGGAGAGCTCTTTGCCAGCTGCTCGATAGCTGAGCTGGACTTCTCTTCTGGTTATCATTCCCAAACCAACGGGCAAGTAGAGCGGGTCAATCAAATATTGGAGAATTATCTCTGGCATTTTGTTTTAGCCCAACACGAAAACTGATAAGCAGATAGACTGGCAGAAAGAACCCCAACGCAGAATCCGACTGGAGTGCCAGTCCAGAACTGGAGTGTGCTGACGCAGCCAGGGAAGACCAAGAATAACCGGATTCACGAACACTGGCAGCACATAGAAGGAGATCTCTGAATGCCGAACCCCTATTTGCAACTTAAGGGGCATAGTAACAGAGAGCACAGGTTCAGGAAGTGGCAGTCAATTTACGGAATCCACTGACAGAGGGCTTTCTAAAAAGATGGTAGGAAGCCGATACTGATGGACCAGAGCTTCTGCTGAATGAAGTTACCTGCTGACCCAGAGTGCAAGAATGCAGACACAGATGGTCATTGCTCAATGTGTAGGTTTATGTACAAACATAGATACCTCCGAATAGGAGGAGTGGAACATGTAGTTAATCATTTTATCTACTGTAAAACACAATTTGTAGTGTATGTCCTCCTTTGTCCATGCGGGAGGTTTTACATAGGCAAAACATTCAGACCTCTTTATGTTAGATTCAGGCAACATAGGAAGTCGATAGAAACCACAATTGGGGCCAGCAGATTAATCGAACACATACAGTTGTGTTCAAAATAATAGCAGTGAGTTTAAAAAAGTGAATAAAGCTCAAAATCCTTCTAATAGCTTTTATTTTCATACACACAAATGAGAGCCCTACACATTCTATTCCAAATCAAAACATGAAGAAAAATATATCAAATTTGTGTTGTTCCGTTGTTCCTCAAAAAAAATTGAAGAAAAGTGAATATTAGACTGTTCAAAAAAATATCAGTGTTTGTATTCTTCTTTACAAACTCAAACATTCACTATATAAACTGAAAAATGTTTGAAGATTTTGCTTTCCTTTGAATCACTCAACTAATATTTTGTTGTATAACCAGTGTTTCTGAGAACTGCTGTACATCTGTATTGCATGGAGTCAACCAACTTCTGGCACCTGTGAACAGGTATTCCAGCCCAGGATGATTGGACTACATTAACAGTTGTTCTCTATTTCTTGGTTTTGAAATTGCATTTTTTATGTCACCCCACAAGTTTTCTATTTGATTAAGATCCGAAGATTGGGCTGGTCACTCCATAACGTTAATCTTGTTGGTATGGAACCAAGATGTTGCACCTTTACTGGTGTGTTTGGGGTCGTTGTCTTGTTGGAACACCCATTTCAAGGGCATTTCCTCTTCAGCATAAGACAGCATGACCTCTTCAAGTATTCTGATGTATTCAAAGTGATCCATGATCCCTGATATGCGATAAATAGGCCCAACACCGTAGTATGAGAAACATCCCCATATCATGATGTTTGCGCCACCATGCTTCACTGTCTTCACAGTGTACTGTGGCTTGAATTCAGTGTTTGGGGGTCATCTGACAAACTGTCTCCGGCCACTAGACCCAAAAAGAACAATCTTACTTTCATCAGTCCACAAAATGTCTCTTTAGGCCAGTCAATGTGCTCTTTAGCAAATTGTAACCTCTTCAGCATATGTACAGTGGGACTTTGCGGGGGGCTTCTTGCAGTTAGCTTGGCTTCACATAGGTGTCTTCTAATTGTAACAGTACTCAGGGCTGCCATCAGAAATTTTGGGGCCCCTTACACAGCTCAAGGCCTGGGCCCCCCCTCCTACCCTTCAGAATTCATCCTGACTCCACCTCCCCTCCACCCCCAAGGACCTACCCCCAATTTCATTATTTTTTTACAACTACAAAGACAGTAAAAAGTGATAATCAACGATTTCAGTGAGGAATTAATTTTTGACCAAATATTATGAAGCCTGCTACCACGACAAGGTAGACTCTTTTAAGCAGGACCCTACACTAACACTAACTACACTACCTGTTCTAATCTGCCCTAGCAATCTTCCCCTGGCACATTTAAGAAAAAACACCTTAAAAGCACAAGGTTTACTGTTACAGTGTTATGGGGGGATCGGTGGATGACTTACTGTTATGGGGGGAATCTGTGGATGACCTACTGTTATGGGGGAATCTGTGGAGGACTTACTGTTATGGGGGAATCTGTGGATGACACACTGTTATGGGGGGAATCTGTGGATGACACACTGTTATGGGGGAATCTGTGGATGACACACTGTTATGGGGGGAATCTGTGGATAACGAACACTGTTATGGGGATCTGTGGATGATACTGTTATGGGGGATCTGTGGATGACACACTGTTATGGGGTACTGTGGATGACACACTGTTATGGGGGATCTGTGGATGACACACTGTTATGTGGATCTGTGGATGACACACTGTTATGAGGAATCTGTGGATGACGAACACTGTTATGGGGATCTGTGGATGACACTGTTTTGGGGGATCTGTGGATGACACTGTTATGGGAGATCTGTGGATGACACACTGTTATGGGGGATCTGTGGATGACGAACACTGTTATGGGGGATCTGTGGATGACGAACACTGTTATGGGGGATCTGTGGATGACACACTGTTATGGGGGATCTGTGGATGACACACTGTTATGGGAGATCTGTGGATGACACACTGTTATGGGGGATCTGTGGATGACACACTGTTATGGGGGATCTGTGGATGACACACTGTTATGGGGGATCTGTGGATGACGAACACTGTTATGGGGGATCTGTGGATGACGAACACTGTTATGGGGGATCTGTGGATGACACACTGTTATGGGGGATCTGTGGATGACACACTGTTATGGGAGATCTGTGGATGACACACTGTTATGGGGGATCTGTGGATGACACACTGTTATGGGGGATCTGTGGATGACGAACACTGTTATGGGGGATCTGTGGATGACACACTGTTATGGGGGATCTGTGGATGACACTTTTATGGGGGATCTGTGGATGACACTCAACCACTCTCAAACCCAACTGGTCAAACTTGTTAAATGGATCCCAAACACAATATGCACAATAACACACCCCACCCCCTCCAACACTTAATTAACCCCTTCATGGCCTAAACATTTTTTTTCAAAGCAGAACACAAAGCTAAATAGAGCTGGGTGGACTGGCAAGGGAGGGGTTAATAACAATAAGTGATGGAGGATCCTGGCCCTGTGGGATAATCCAGAAAACAGCTTTGCATTTTACCCCCGAGCAAAGACCACACAACATAGAGCTGCCTAGCCAAGTAGACAACATAAGGATCAATATGAAAATAAATAATTTGGAGCCTTTGAAATAGCTTAGCTCAGTATGCGGCATAGGCTACTTTCACACTGCCGTTTCTGGGTCCGCCTGTGAGATCTGTTTCAGGGATCTCACAAGCGGCCCCAAACAGATCAGTTTTGCCCCAATGCATTCAGAATGGATAAGGATCCGTTCAGAATGCATCCGTTTGGCTCCGTTCCGTCTCTATTCCGCTCTGGAGGCGGACACCAAATCGCTGCTTGCAGTCGGATCTTTAAAATATTTTAACCTGTGACTCATTCGATTCTCAGACTCCCTGTACTTGTGTCAGTGACTCAGACTCAGAGCTGCTAGTGCTTACCGTTCCTCAGCTCTGATTGGTTGGTGGGCGGGGAGGGGAGGGGCTGGCAGCAGCAGCTTCCACTCTAGGATCAGATTACACTCCTCCCGAGTCCCTCCCCTCATCAAATGAATGATTCGTTCATGAACCGGACATCACTAGCAAGGAATAATCAATTGCCCCCCTCTAGCGATGCAATAAAGTTTAACTCAAGTCACTGACAAATGGGAGGGGGGAAAAAAATATAAAAAAATAAATAAAAATAAATTATTTTTTATTTTATTTTTTTGAACTGGCTGGGCCCCCCCAGGGTCTGGGCCCCCCCAGGGTCTGGGCCCCTTACTGGGGTATTGGCTGTACCCCCCTGATGGCGGCCCTGACAGTACTCACAGGTAACTTTAGACCTTCTTTGATCTTCCTGGAGCTGATTGTTGGCTGAGTCCTTGCCATTTTGGCTATTCTTCTATTCATTTGAATGGTAGTTTTTCGATTTATACCTCGTCTTTCAGGTTTTTGTTGCCATTTTAAAGCATTTGCAATCATTTTAGCTGAGCAGACTATCATTTTCTGCACTTCTTTATATGTTTTCCCCTCTCCAATCAACTTTTTAATCAAATTATGCTTTTCTTCTGAACAATGTCTGGAACGACCCATTTTCCTCAGAATTTCAGAGAGAAATACACTGTAACCAGCATGTACATTTGCTGCCTTCCTTCCTTAAAAAAGGGCAATAATTGCCACCTGTTTTTCAAAGAATGAATGACCTCACTCATTGAACTCCACACTGCTATTATTTTGAACATGCCCCTTTCAATAAGTGATTAAATTACAGAGAATCAGCAGCATGCATGTCATGACTGTTGGGTCTGTTGGGTTTCTATTACTCTACTACACTTGCTAGTAAATTATTTGCCAAATAGAAATATCATTTCTACAAAAAACTGTGATTGATCAGGTTAGTGATATTTGACTGCTATTATTTTGAACACAACTGTACATGCAGAACATGGAGGAAGCAACAATGTTTTGAAGTGTGCAGGATTAGAAGTAGTGCAGATGCCAGAACGAGGAGTAGACAGAAAATGGATTTTGTTACAGAGGGAGGCTGCATGGATTATTAAAATTAATGCGATGGTTTCTCTAGGACTGAATGACAAGAACGACCTGGCAGTTTTTGTTTGAATTGTTTTAATATGATGTGTTTTTTTTTTACATGGGTTTATTTTGCTTTGATAAGTGTATTATGTATTGATTGGGAATGATCAGCTCACCTGTTCAGCATTAGTGTTGAGCGCGAATATTCGAAAAGCGATTTTTTTGCGCGAATATCAGCACTTCGAGAATTCGGGAGTATTTAGAATATAGTGCTTTATATTCGTAATGACGAATATTCATTTGTTTGTTTTTTAACACAGTATACATCAGGTGATCATCCCTCCCATCTTCTAGCTTGTGGGCCAATGAAAAGGCTTTGTCACAGCTTAGCAACATCCCTAGCAACCAATAGAAAAGTTGCCTACCGCACGCCGGTACTTCACGCGCATTACGCGAATAATACATTGCCGATTTTTGCAATCAAGAATATAATCTTGAATTCACGAATATATGATGAATATTCTACAAAATATTCACGAAATATCGCAAATTCGAATATTGCCCCTGCCGCTCATCACTATTCAGCATGACGCATCATAGGGAGTGTTATAAATTGACCACACCCCCCGACCATGTCATGGGAGGCTTGACAAAGCGCAGGTAGCATGAAACAGCTGTTGCCTGACCCATCTGTGCAGTGAGCGCACTTTCCAGTTTTTAACCAGAATAAAGCAGCAAATATTACTTTATAGTCAGTGCCGCTATTCATTTTTTCTTTATTTGTTGACAGTGTGACTCCCTTGTGGCCCAATCTCAATATGAGGGCTTGGAACGTAAACTGCAGGGATAATGCAGGGAGAGTGCAGGGAGAGTGCAAAGGGAGTATATGGCTGTGTGCATTACCTTCTAGTGCACCCACATTCATACTTAGGCTGAGTTCACACGGGCGAGATTTCCGCGCGGGTGCAATGCAGTAGGTGAACGCATTGCACCTGCACTGAATCCTGACCCATTCATTTCAATGGGGCTGTGCACATGAGCATTTTTTTTCATGCATCACTTCTGCAATGCTTTAAAATCGCAGCATGTTCTATATTCTGCGTTTTTCACGCAGCCCTGGCCCCATAGAAGTGAATGGGGCTGCGTTAATAACGCATTGCATCTGCAAGCAAGTGCGGATGCAATGCGTTTTTCACTGATGGTTGCTAGGAGATGTTGTTTGTAAACCTTCAGTTTTTTATCACGCGCGTGAAAAAAGCATCAAAACGCATTGCATCCGCGCGGATAAAACTGAACAACTAAACGCAATTGCAGCCAAAACTGACTGAACTTGCTTGCAAAATGGTGCGAGTTTAACTGAACGCACCCTGAACGCATCCGGACCAAATCTGTCACGCTCGTGTGAACTCAGCCTTAATCCATTCTGTAGCTACTGTTGTGTCAGTATTAGATGCAATTGTAATTTATCACCGCCTACATGACTGTGCAGGGCACCAAGATTTATAGCTAATTTCTTCTGTTAGCTGTTGAATTACTGTGTGTCAGTATTACAGGTCAATAAAAGTTTCAGGTCTAATTTATTACAGTGGACTTAACTGTGCAGTGCACAAAGATTCAAGTTGACCCTAGCAGTGGCAGTAATGGTGTGCACCAAGATTTATAGCTAATCCCTTCTGTTAAAGGGATTTTCAGGGGTCAGAGCTGAACCCGGACATAGCCTTATTTTCACCCAGGCAGCATGCCTAATGTTGGCATCTCAAGCTCCGATGCGCTACCATGCTCTTTTGTTTACAATAATACACTGCTGGGCGGAAGCTTCCGCCCGGCAGTGTGTTCGGTGATGTCACCGGCTCTGATGGCGTGCTTTCGTGCTGCCCTAGCCATTTTACTGGCTAGGGCAGCGCTAAATCCCGCCCATAAGTGCCGGTGACGTCACTGGGATTCCTGGCAGCCCCATGGAGAGCCCGGTATGTCACCGGAACTCCAGAAAATGCCTTTTTCCTGCGCGACTTAGCGCAGGGCAAAAGAGAGCATCGGAGCATGAACTGCTCCGATGCTCAAGTCAGGGGGGCTGCCTGGGTGAAAATGGAGGTATGTCCGGGTTCAGCTCTGAACCCAGGCAACCCCTTTAAACAAAAATAAAAGCATGCAGCACCCTTCAATAAAGCAAAAAAAATAAATTAAATAAAAATGTGTGCACCCCTGCAAGAGCTGTGTCCAAATGGTTCCTTAGTGGAAGAAACTAAAGAAATGGAGGCAGCTCCATTAAAGTAGTGGAGGAAAAAAAATTGTTGTTGCAGTCCAAACCCTTCTGTTAGGGTACTTTCACACCTGCGTTGTTGGATTCTGGCAGGCAGTTCCATCACCGAAACTGCCTTCCGGGTCCAGCAATCTGTATGAAAATGGATACCATTTGTAGATGGATCCGGATGCGGATCCGTCTCACAAATGCATTGCAATACCAGAACCGTCTCCGGTTGTCATCCTGAAAAATGTATCCGGTATTTATCTTTTTCACATTTGTTTTTCCGAAACACTTGGGGCCGGATCCGACATTAATGCATTTAAATGGAAAATAATGCCAGATCCGGCATTCCGGCAAGTGTTCCGGAATTTTGGATGGAGAAAATACTGCAGCATGCTGCAGTATTTTCTCCGTCCAAAAACTGCACAGGGACTGAACTGATGCATCCTGATGCATACTGAACAGATTGCTCTCCATTCAGAATGCATTGGGATAAAACTGATCAGTTTTACCCTAGTGCATTCTGAATAGAGAGCATTCCGTTCAGGATGCATCAGGATGCATCAGTTCAGTCCCTCTTACATTTTTTGGATGGAGAAAATACCGCAGCACGCCAAAAATACTGAACACTTGCCGGGAATTAATTTACATTGAAGTGTATTAGTGCTGGATCCGGCATTAAGTGTTCCATCAAAACGGATACGGCATGCGCAGACCTTTAAAAATGCAAACATTTTTTATACCTGATCCGTTTTTTCGGATGACACCGGAGAGACGGATCCGGTATTTCAATGCATTTGTCAGACGGATCCGCATCCGGATCCGTCTGACAAATGCCATCAGTTTGCATCCGGATTGCCTGCCGGAATTTGTGGCAAGTGTGAAAGTGCACTAAGGGTACTTTCACACTTGCGTTAAACTTTTCCGGTATTGAGTTCCGTCCTAGGGGCTCAATACCGGATAAAAACTGATCAATTTTTTCCGTTATTGAGCTCCTGTGACAGGACTCGATACCAGAAAACAAAAACGCTAGTGTGAATGTACCCTTAGCTGTAGATTTACTGTGCATCAGTATTACAGGTCAATGTTAGTATCAGGTCTGATTTATTGCCGTGGACTTAACCGTGCAGTGCCCCAAGATTCAAGTAGTGACAGAGTGGGGTTGGTGGCAGCAGCAGTGGTGGCCCCATGACAGAAATGGGATGGTGGCAGCAAGAGTACCGCTTAGACAGTGCATATATATTGTTCAGAAACACACAGTTCTGTACTAGGCTCTCTCACACACACAGACATGTAACTATTTCCAACTCATAAGTCCAAGAAGTAAAGTTCATTATATGAAAAGGGGAATATGTGATGTTTACCAGTCTAGGACTGTAGATGGTGATGTACCAGGAGATCTAAGGGTACTTTCACACGAGCGTTTAAGTTTTCCATTATTGAGTTCCGTCATAGGGTCTCAATACCAGAAAAGAAACGCTTCAGTTTTGTCCCCATTTATTGTCAATGGGGACAAAACGAAACTGAACAAAATGGAATGTTCCAAAATGCAAAATTCCGTTCCGTTTAGCTGCGTTCCCAGACCGGAGAGCAAACCGCAACATGTTGTATTTTGCTTTTCGTCCTGGGAAACTGATCAAAACGGATCCGTCATGACCCCCAATGCAAGTCAATAGGGACGGATCGGTTTTCTCTGACATAATCTACCACAATAGTTAATGTTTCAATGAAGTTAATGACGGCAATTGGCAATGTTAAAGATATGTTAAAGATAATACATAACTGATGCAGATGGTTGTATTATCAGTAACGGAAAGTATCCTAAGTTGATAGTCGCAGCTACTGTAGTCTGAGGGAGGCAGAATAAATAGTCTTGAATGATAATATTGGAATTTTACATTCTTGCCTAAGTGATATACAACAAGCAGCACAAAATATCGAGTGATTGTTGCTACATTTATTACTTTTGAAGACAACAGCCAGTTTCACTTTTAGAAAAACTGCTTCTTGCTAACCACTGGTCAGTACAGGATGTGACAAGAAAATTCTACCAGCTAAGAAACCACAAACAAATTCAGCATATTTACAGATCATGTCATTTCTGGTAATCTGGAGCTAGCAAATGCTATATATATATATATATATATATATATATATATATATATATATATAAAATTTGATACAGGACAGTAGTACAGCAGAATGGAATTATGGAATTATGCAGATGAACTTTAGACAGATATGATTCCAAACATGCTGCTACAGTATAATGCAAGGATGGCAGCTATCCTTATACAGCTATTTAATAAAACAGGTACACGAGTAATGGACTTGTTAGCACTTATTGACATAACATGGAGTAGTCATGGATGTAGTAATTGGGGTAAATTTCTTGCACTATGCTACAGATGAAGCAAGTATTTCATAAGACATAGATAAATTGATGTATAATATATGTGCAGCAGAATTTTAAGAATGAATTAAAGGGGTTGTGCAGCAATTAATATTGATGATCTATCCTCAGGATAGGTCATCAATCTCTGATCGGCGGGAGTCCGACACCAGACACCCCCGCCGTCACCTGTTTGTAGAGGAGGCGGCACTCCATGCGAGCACTACTTCCTCCCAGGGGCAGATTGGGAACCTAAAGTGGCCCTGTAAAAAAAAATCCTAAAAGTGGCCCTATATTGTAGGAGGGTCTAAATTGACAGGAGGTGGGGCAACAAAAGTAGGGGGCTCAGCAATACCATGGCGCAAAATACCACACACCACAGTGCTGCACAATATATTGCCCTAAACGCTGCCCCTCTGTGGTGGCCACTAGGGATGAGCGAACTCGAACTGTATAGTTCGGGTTCGTACCGAATTTTGGGGTGTCCGTGACACGGACCCGAACCCGGACATTTTCGTAAAAGTCCGGGTTCGGGTTCGGTGTTCGTCGCTTTCTTCGCGCTTTTGTGACGCTTTCTTGGCGCTTTTTGAAAGGCTGCAAAGCAGCCAATCAACAAGCGTCATACTACTT